>NW_024379251.1:0-31419 GCF_016835505.1 Polypterus senegalus
CCTTAAAACTCCCCCATTTTTCCTTCAACTTAAAACCCCTGGGTTTTTTTTAAAAAAAATTCATAAATTCCTTTGGGAAAATTTTTTTACAAAAAGGTTTTGAAAGGGGGGAAAAAAAAATTTTGGGGAAAAAAAGGGGGAAACGCAAAATTTTTTTTTTGGGGGAAAAAAAAAACCCTTTTTTTTTAATCCCCCCTCCTTTTTTTTTTCCCTTTTTAAATTTTTAAATGGGAAGGGGGCAAAAATTGTTTCCCAAAAATTGTTTCGAAATTTCATTTATTGTTCCTTTTAACAGGCCCATTAATACAAAAAGGGATTCGGTAGAATAAAGATACTATAGAAAAAAAATGGTTTTTTTTATACTGTTGATAGGTTGATTTAACCAAAATTTTATTTTTGGGGTTTTTAGAAAGACTGTTGTTTCTTAGCTTAGAGGAAAATGTACACGGCTATGGGATATCAAAACCCTGGGTAGAGCAATTTTTACTACCCCGTTCCAGGAAAAAAAAATTGATCTTGATTCCCCGCCAGCCTGACGGGAAGCTTTTTCCTTTCAATTTTCATTCTTTCCCTTATTAAAATTTTTCCCTTTTTCTCTCACTGGGCTTAGTTAAATTCCAAGTTTCCCAAACCCCCCCTCGCCGAATGTCTGAAATTGATTTTTCCCTTCTTCAAATTTAAAAAAATATGCATGATGTGAAATCACATCCGTCCACCAAGAAAATTGCCCCACCCCCCCCTGGGAATGGGTTGCCAAACTTTTTACTTCTATGTAGTGGAATGAAAGTTTGGGGGATGGAAAAGTTCACTTGAGTTAAGTTAGGTTCTGATTCTGGACAAAATGGACAGATATTTTTTTGTCCATCCTTTTGTGTATTTTGGAAAATCAAAAAAATAGAAATTTAAAAAATTTTTAATTTTTTTAGGCCTTGGGTGACTAAATCTTAGTGAGGTTAAAAATTTAGAATGAGTGGTCTCTGGTTTACCCGAACAATGACCCCCATGTACAATGACAACTTCTGGTTTTCCTTTTCAAGGGTATAGATCATATTGGTTTTTTACAGGTTTCAAGTCTATAACAAAAATTTTTATTTATTGTATTTAAAATACACAAGGCTCCTGAAGGGGCTGTAAAGGCCTTTTTGACACCCCCCAGCTTTCCTATTGAAAAAAAACCCCTCTTTTTTTTACCAGTTACCCCTCAATTTTCAAAACTTTTCCTTTTCCAATTAAAACTACCTTAGAAGGTTAAATTTAACATGGTCTTTAGTCTGCTTGTTTACTCTAAACCAGATCTATTGATTTGAAAAAAAGAGTTTTGAGAATAAACTTTCCTGGGGCACCAATGGAGGCAATCGGCCCTTAAACACTTTGGGCCCACACCCCGCCTCATCCAAAAAGGGAAACCCAAAGGTAAAAGGAAGGATTGGGGGAGTTCATTTGAAAAAAAGCTAAGGAAAATTCAGCAGGGAAAAGGAGGAGGGGAGGCAGTGGGCGGTTCAAGGTATGTTTAGGACTAGGTTTACCCCCCAACGGGGGTTTAAGTGGACTTTAAAAAATTGAATTTTCACAGTAAAAAGTCTACATAAATCCCCCCATACACACAAAGGTAAATTTTTAAAAAAATTGTATCCAACCAAATAAGACTATCACCCACTTTTCTTTCCCCCAAGTTTGGGATAGCAACTGCGAAAAAAAAAAAGGTTTAAAGGGAACTGGTTAAAACCCAAAAACCATACCGAAGGACGATTATAGGGAAAATTTTAAAGAAGATATCATTTTTCCAAATAAATGTAACAAGTTGGAATCATAAATTGATTTTTGTAAAGGTTGATGTAAAGATGATTCCCCAAACCCGTAATCTGTCTGTCTAGTGTCTTTTTCATTAAACTCAGGGTTTGGTTAAAAATGAAATATTATTTTACCCTTTTGAAGACTGTTTTTTTCCTTTCTTTTTATTTTTCCCATACAATTTTTGGAGAAAGGGGAGTTAGATAAAAAACAAAAGAAAGCCAATATACTTTTTGTTTTTTTAAAAATATGGTGGGGAAAAAATTTTGTTTATCATGGTGCCAGGACAGCAAGAAAAATTTCAAACAGATGGCAAATACTATCACATACTACTACTCAAAAGCTAAAGGGCCTCGACTGGTAACTTTATCTTTTTCCGTTTCCTTTTTAAAATGATTTCTGCCTGCTTTTGGGAAAATAAAATGTAAAGGTGACATTCATGACTCCCTTGATTTTAAATAAATGCTTTAAAAACAGTTTAATATATATAAATGATTTAGATAGGAATATAAGTAGTTTTTTGGTTGTTTGAAGATGATACCAAGATAGGGGGATTAGCAGTTTTGGAATTTTATCATTACAAAATTGGATAGCATAAGTGGGCAGATTTGGAGATGAAATTTAAATAAAATTAAATTTACAAAAAATAAAAGGGGTTTGAATAAAAAGGGGAAAATAGACCCCTTTGGAAAGGTTTAGGGCAAAGGGATTAAGCTTCGATTCCAACTGTTCAGAACCCATTAAAAAGGGGCAAAAATTTTAGGATATAAAACAAATTTGAGTCTTCAAGGAGGTTATCCAACCTTTATAATGCACGGGTGAGGCCTCATCTTAACGTGTTTTGGTCCCCAGGCTAAAAAAAGGACATAGCAGCACAAAAAGGCCCAGAAAAGGGGCACTAGGTGATTCCGGGGCTCAGGGGGAATTAGGGAAAGTTTAAAAAGGTTTTTGTTTGCCAAAAGAGGAAAGAGGATATGATTAAAGGGTTTAAAAAAAGGAATTAGTTGGATCGAGACTTTTTTTTAAAATAAGTTATAAAGAACAGGGGACAATTTGGGAAACTTTTTAAAGGGAAAATTTCACAAACATTGGAAGTTTTTTACACAAAAAAACATAGACATTTGGGAAAAAGTACCAAGGGGTTTTTGGGAAAATAAAAAGGGGGATTTTAAAAACTCGCCCGATTTTTTTTGAAGAAATAAGAAAAGGACTGAGACTTTTTGGCTGAATCCCTTTTCTCGCCTAGAGGTTCTAAGTTCTAGAAAAAGGGGAATTGACATCTCACTGGCGAGAACGGTTAATCTTCCCTTAAGATCCCAAAATTTCCCCCCCTGCTTCTTGATCCGCCAGCGGTCAAGAAGAAGATGAGTGTTTTTTGTCAGGCCCCCACATCTATTTTGTCCAAGGAGTCTGTTGGCCCAAAACCCAACCCAGCTCAAGGAAAGGGCTCCCCCCAAAAAAAAACGGGAATTTCCTGTTTGGTGGCTTTTGCAGTGAAAATGCTGTAGAGATGACTGAATAAAATAGTTAGCAAATTAGAAAAATTATTTTTTATATTTTAAAAAAACATACATTTGAATGAAAAAGGGAACAAGATCTCGGGAAAGGCCAAATACAACCAATTCCCTTTTTATCAGCTGTGGAATCCTTTTTGGGGATTTTGTCCCACAGCAATATAGATATAAAGTCTTTTTTTAAAACCCTATTGAATTTCCCCTTTTAAGAGGGGTCCTTTTTTTGAAACCTTTAATGTTTGCTAAATTGAAATTTTAGAATATAAGTGCAGGAAAGTTCCCCATTCCCCTTTTTGCCATTATTAGGTTTAAATTTTTTTCCAAATTTCTTTTTCACTACTTTTTTTGTTATGCCTTTTGGTTTTTTTTTATATAGTAAACGTATTTTGTGAAATCCTTTTCGGATGCAGCATGTTAGTGATGGGAGACGTGAATCTTTTGTGTGTGAAAAAACCCTTTTTTTAAATGGCAGCAAAATTATCAAACACCCAAACCCTTTTTTGAAACCAAAAATAGTTTTTTTTTAAAATTTTGACAGTTATACTTCTTTAAATGTTTATTTTGACCTCTTTTGATTATTTCCTAAAATTTTCAAAAAATTTTTGAAAAATTAACTTTTTCCTTACTTACCCCCTTAAAAGGGAAAATTTTCTTATTATAAAACATTTACATTTTTTTTTATTGCCCTCCTTTGGCCACTAAATGTCATCGAAATCTTCAGACCTTAAATAAAATGTCTCTAAAAATGGCATAAACCTTGGTATGACATCCTGTTTAAAACAGAAAATAAAACAGCAACACTCAAAAACTGTAATCCCAAGATACAAGTAAAAAAATTTTTTTAATAAAATAAAAAAAATTTGAAATGCAATATAGGACTAATTTAACAAAGAAAAAGGAGTTATATTGAAAAAAACCTCCCAGTGTTTAAAAAAAATGGTTTTAGTTTTAATAAAGTTTAGGTTTTGTTTTAAAAAAATTAAACATTAAATGATGGAAAAAAAAATAGAACTCCAGTTTGTTTGAATTTCTACTTAAAAGTAAATGTTGGGGATATTCAATTCCCACCCGTTATATTGTCTGTTTTTAAAAGATCAACTTTTTATTAAATACACACGTTAAAAAATTAAAAAAGGGACATTATAGGGAAAAAACGTGAAACAGTTTTAAGTTTAAAATGTTTTTGGTTGATAATTTTGGTATAGGGGATTAAAATTTAAGATTAACAGCCTTGTGTATAGGAATTTTCCTTAGGTAACAAATTATATAAAAAAATGGAAAATTTCCCTTTTTTTTAGTGGAAGTTAAAAAGTTTGGAAAATTAGAACTGAAAAGGGAAAATTGTAAAATTTGTCTCAAAATATCTGTTTTTTCCTCTCTCCAAAATCCCATTTGATGCTTCACCTGGGATTATTCCCATTTGGAATTATTCAAATTTTGAAGGGAACTATTTAAAAAAAGACTGACAATTTTTGCAAAAACAGTATTTAAAAACAAAATTTTATTTTACGTGTCCTTTTTTGTTTTTTTGGGTTTATTTACTTTTTTTTGTTTAAAAAAAATATACCCTTCTTGTTTAGTTTTTGGGAGATTAATTAAGGTTTTTATTTTCAAAAAACGCATTTTTATAAAAAGAATGGGAGGAAAAAAAAATTTTTTTTGGAACCTAGAATTTTTACTCTGCATTTATTTCTGACAGCCCAAAGCAGTTCACCCAAAAATGTTAAGAAATAAATAGGCGATCCAGTAAACAAAACACGTTTTTTTGTCCATTTACTATAAACATTACCCTGCATGTTTAAATAAAGTGTTCAAAAATGGAAACTCAATAATACTTTTGAGGAAGTGCAGTTAACCTTGTTTTAACAGGGGGAATTTTAAATTTTTCCCTTTAAAGGAAAACAAAAAAAAATAAAAATATATTTTGTTGGATTCACGCCCTAAATTTGGGGATTAACAGGACTGATAAGTTGAGTGGTACATTTTTAAAAATATCTACTATACTTAACATTGTTGAAAAAGGTTCATCAAGGTTTGAAACTGTGGGGTTCTGAATCTAGCGGGGTTTAAAAAAAATTGGGGGGAATTCGAGAGTGTTTGAATACTTTTGGTTTCATTTTTGTCATAATTTGAATTTATTTTTTATTTTGTTGTTTATTGATTTTTTTAATTTTCCCTTTTGGCCTCAAAAAAATAATGGAGTTATCACCAGGGGTTGGGGGGAATTTAAGGGCCCTTTTTTTTTAAATTTTTTTGAAGATGTTGATTTGAAATACAAGGCGTTTTTCGATCCCCCAACTGATGGGGTTTTGGGGGTTGCGGGGCTTTTGGGTAGACAAGATACCTAAAATGACGGACCCTGCTGCCCGGGGTTGTTAACCCAGTACTTGAAATTTTAGTTCACCCCTGTTTTCTTTCTTTTGACTTTGTTTGCAGACTTTTCAATTTTAAAAAAAAGGGCCCAAAAGGGTGATGTCAATAAGCCCGAAATCGGGTCCTCATTATTTTTTTTTGGAGACTTGATCTCTTTGAGATCCCCCTAACAGGACAACACAGAAGAGCAATTCCCTTTTTGAGCCCCCCCCAGGGGGAGAGCCGGAACCCCGGACTCCGGGTCGGGGGTTGTTTTACGTGCAGACCCCCGGGATTGCCCACAGAAAAACTACAAGCGACCGCTCCACGGACAAAAAGAAAGGTGGCTGATTGGGATGCGGGGAACATTTAACGGCCAGCCGGGCCCCACCTTTTTGTTTCTGTGTTTTGGGGAATGTTGGGGCCAATAAATAACCTTGCTGTTCTTTTTGGAACTGAAAAAGAGGGTTTTTCAAAGTACTGAGACTCAGCTTCATCTGGGGGTGGACATGACTACACGTATATTCTTACTTGTTTTTTTTAATTTGATATGTTCCTTTTTCGGGTTTTTGAAAAACACCCTTGTGCCCCTTTTTATTGGATTTGTTTTTAAAATTTCTTTATACTTGATGAAAAACACTGTGACATGCACCCAGCGATGTGCATACATGCAACACTTTGATGGAATGGTGTATAACCCCGGGAACATTCCCACATTGGCTCACTGAGGCCCTTTATTGACCCATATGTACCAGTTTTTAATTTGGTTAAAGGGGAATTTTAAAGTTTTAATAAAATTCAAATTTATATGAGGCAAAACATAACAAATGAAGGCCACCAAAACAACTGCATCTGTAGACAAATAAATGTTTAAAGAAGAAGATTTTTAAGGGATGGGGGGTCCATTGTTAAAAAATTTAGAAATTCCAAAAAAAAAAATTTTAAAGCATGGGGGTTTTTAAAAAAATTGGGCAGAATGACAGCTGATAGTACAGGTAAAAAAAAACAAAGGTTTTAGAAAGTATATTTGAACAATGAAGCCCAAAAAAGAGGTAAGGGACAAAAAGTAGATTTTAAAGGATATGTCGTTTCTTTGTGTAAAAGTAAGAAAAAAAAGGGAGGATAAAAAAATGACTGATTAAGAAGGTTAAATTGTTTTAAAGGAAGATCCCTTTTAAAAATAAATGAAATGCAAAAGGCCTCAATACAAAAATGCATTTAAAAAAAACTTTTTAAAAATAAAATGTACTTTTTTTTAAAAAATTTTAAAAAAAGCAAATAGAAAAGGGCAAAGAAAAAAGGGAAGATGAAAATTTCTGGATTGGCCTCCCAGTTTTTTGTTTTCCCCTTTAAACCTTTTGTTGCTTTTAAAAATTTTTTTTAAAAACCAAAAAAAAATTTTAAAAACTTTTGGAAATTCCATTTTGAATGTTTGCAAAAAAAACAAACTGCGGAAAAATCTTTTTTGGTTTTTTTAAAAAAAAAATAAAATCCTTTTTTGGGGAAAAAAAAAAAATTTTTAAAAAACCCTTTACAAAAGAAACAAATTTATTAATAACCCCTTATTTCAGAAAAGTATAATTTACTTTAAAATATTTAAGAACCCAAAAAATATTCTAAAAACCCTAAAAAAAATCCAGGGAAAAAAAAAGTTAAATAAAAAAACCCAATTTGATTTTTTATTAAAAACACCAACACATTTCCCTTTTTCCCTAATTTTAAAATTTCGAAGACTTTTTGACATTTCCATTTTTCGCATTTATTCGGGGAAAATACTTTCCCAATTCTTTGTTTTTTTTTAAAGAGTGAAACTAAACTTTTACAAAATGTTTAATTTACAAATTTTCCCCTTTTTTAATTTAGAAGAAAACAGCCCCCGACCCTTTTAAATGCTTTTAATGATTTCACGGCGCGCATCGCCCCAACCCGAGCCCCCCCAAGAAAAAAATCCAAGAAAAAATTAATCTTCCGTAAAAAATTAAAACGACAGGGGGGGGGGCCGGGGGGCGGCGAGGCCCCCCCCTTTTGCGGGGCCCCATTTTGGGGGTTCGGTGCAGGAAAAGTCCCAAAACGGAATGAAGAAGGTTTAACTTAAAATTGGAAAATTTTTTTCGGAACACAACCGGGAAAGGGAAAAGGGCCCTTTTTTTTAGCGCGGGAACCACATAAACATCCAGTTTCATCCTGTTTTTTCTTTCTGCAATAAAATCACCACAAGATAAACGCTTTTTGGGAAAATTTAAAAAAAGTTATAAAATTAGACCCAGTTTTTAGAACTTTAAATTATTAGAGGGGAATGTTGCTGGGGTGGAGTTTTTTAGAAAAAAAAATCTTCTTTTAAAGTTAATTAGCATCCATTAGGTTGCCCATCCCCGCAAGCATCTTGTAGGGAGTAAACCTGAATGAGGCCAACACACCAGGGTGAATCGGGAACAAAAAGAGGGCAATAAACTAACAAAACCCCCCTCCTCAGTCTTTTAAAAACTGAAACACCCGAAGGACCCGAAAAAAATCAAACTCAAGGCGGGAACCGACCCCCCTTTGGGGGGCCAGGAAAACCCCCGCCACCGGCCCCCATATGCTTTAATAATTTTTTAATTTTTAATTTTAAATTTTTAAAAATTGGGTCTAGGGTTTAAAATTTTTTTTTCCAAGCGTTATCGTGGGGGATTGGGTTTGTGCAGAAAGAAAAAAAAAGTTGGAACTGGAAAATTTAACCCGATAGAGACAGGGGATTAAAAAAAAAGCCCCCCCTCAGAAGAACAAATCCAAATTTTTCCGGTTCCCGACCACCACATCACAACCCAACATTTCCGAATTTCAAAAAAACCTTGCGATTTCCATTTTATATCCAGTTTTTTGACCTCTTAACTTCCATAAGTTCACTACACTGAACATAAAATGGGGGCCCCCTTTAAAGAAGGGGGCAGTCTATAGCCAACCCGGCCCCCCCACCCATGAATACTGCTTTAATGCATTTTATCGTGAAGAAGATATCAAATTTCAGTATTCAAGTTCTTAGAGCAGGAAATCATAAAATCTGGGGGCTGTCCGGCCCTTTTTAATCAAGAGGAAACGTTGAAGAAGAAAGTTAAAAAAATTGGGGAAAACTTAATAAAAGATTTAATGTACTCAAATTTTAAAGAAGGTGTTTGAGAAAATCTAGAAATAAATTCATTTTAAGATTTTTTGTTTTTGGAATTCTGACAAAATAAACAATAGAATAAAGAAAAATTGACTTTAATCTGACATAAAGGGGAATAAAAGGGAAAAGTCGAATAAATAAAATTGACTTTTTAAACTCGGAATGGAGAATAAAGGGAAAAGGGAATAAAACCCCAATATTTTAATTTTTGACATTTAGATTTTTTTTTACGTTTTTTTTTTTTCACCGGGGCCCAATAAACCCCTTCCAGAAAGATTCCCAATATGTGAAAAAAAATATTTTTTTTGTTTGATCATCAGGAAGCGCGGAAGGTAACACCCTGCATGACCTTTTTCTAAAACGAAACCCAGGGAATGAGAAGTCTGTAAAAAATGCTACTTATAAATAAAAAAAATTTGAAATGTGGTTTTTGGAAAACAATATTCCCCTGAACTAGACCAAGAAAAAAAAAAAAAATAAACTAAAAATAAAAGGTGGGAAGAAAACCAGTTTAAAGATAGAGTACTGCAGGCAAGAAGGAAATCATGTAAGGAAAAAGCCTGGGTTTTTTCAATGAAAGAAAAAAATGAATGTCTGATAAGTTAACCTTAACTATACCAAGTCCTTGGGTTAATTTTTTTTTACTAACAAAACCTGGGGTTTTTTGTATATCTGTATAATGGGAAGATAAGAAAGCAAATTTTTATGTTTTTAATTGTTGATCCTTTGTGTTTTTAGTAAGCAAGAGTTGTTTTCGAATTTGTTCCTTTAAATGTATGATTTTTTTGCACCCCCCAAAACCACCCTTTAAAAATCCTTCAAATGAAACATTTTAAATGCCATAGTCTGGGTTTTGTTTAATTTTACCCAAAAAATTTTCCTGAGATCAACTCAATATTGGGAAAAATTTTAATTTTTGGGGTTTCCCACATTTTACCCCCTTTCCCTAATGAAAATTTTAAAATCAAAATTGTATTTTTTAAATTGGGTAAATGTCAACCATTTTTTTTTTGTATATATTTGAAATGGGGTTTTGTTTTTTCTTCACTTTAAACTACAAACCCTTTTATTTTAAATTTTTTTTTACATTACCTTTGTAAATTAAAAAAATACATTTGTTAATATTTTGTTTGAAAATATTTAATATATGCATGTATTTTTATATCCCATGTTCTCTTTCATTACGTATTATGCTTTTTAAAATTTAAATGCTTAAACCTGCTTTCTAAAAATGTGAATAATTAAAATGAATTCGTTTAAAGTAAAATAATAAGATCTACGACTCAAATGGTTTACTGATTGAGTTGAAAAAGTGAACATTCCCGAATCACCAATTTTATTCATTTTGTTTGTCTTATAAATCAATTGTGGTTCTAGAATCGTGATTCCAATCATAGCGATCATTCTGATTTCCCCTTTTTCTGAAACGATAACCTATTTGAGTTTCCTTGAAAACAAAAAGGCAATTACACAAAAGAGGAAAAGACCATTTTGAAGGTAAAAAGTCAGGAAAAAAAATAATGTTTTCATTCCTGGGGAGAAAAAATGTAAAAATTTTACCAGATCAACAAACCAGAGGACAACAAAACAATTTCCAAAATGATAAAAAAAATGAGAAAATAAAAAAACAAATTTTATGAAATTTTGTTTTTTAAAAAATTTTAAATTATGATAAAATGTTTCAAATTTAAAATTTTTGTATATTTTGATATTGTATATATTGGCCCCAAAAAGCAACCAAAAGAAAATGTATCCCTTTATTTAAATATTGTTTTAATTTGTAATAAAGACGTGTGAACTGCTGATTCACGTTAATTATTCTGATAAAGAAAATATTACTTTTATATTTTCAAAATCAATTTTAAGTGAGGGAAAAAAATTTCCCTTTAAAAAATAATTTATTTTTTCCCCGGTGGGGGAAATTATATTTTTTAAAAGGATCCCAAACCCGTCTGAGGGGTCACTGTTTTAAGATGTTTACCAACAAAATAGAAGAAAAAAGAAAAATTTTTCTTGTAACAAGAATTATTTTAACTTTTCGGATACATAAATACTCATTTTTAAATTTTTTTTCTATTTTTAAACATAACTGGTATAACGGATATAAACCGCCCAGTATAAATATTTTTTTTGGGAAAAAATGTAAACTTAAAAACAAAAAAAAAGGAAATGTAACGGGTATGAAAAAAGTAAAAATAAATTATGCCCCACATCCCCCATGGTTTTATTCCCTTTTAAAAACAAAAAAACCTTTAGGATTTTATTTTGCTTTAAGTATAATGGGTTTTTTTAGACTGCTCAATTTTAAAACATTTTTAATCCGGGTGTTTAACTGAGAAAGGCCGGTCGGTTGGGGGGCATGCACTGGTTAGGGGAAAGCCCACCACAACGAAACACTTGGGGTCCCAGTTAAAACCTTAAAAATATTCCAGTCCCCCCCTCCCAAAAAGACCATCTATCCTGCAGCCAGATGACGTGGTATCCCCTTCCTTCCAGCTGCCTGGGAAACCAGATCATTCTTAAAAAAGGCCCGGCCGATACTGAAAAAGTTTGCCCTCACAATGGGTAATTTCCTTTGGGGCTTTTGGAGAACCCGTTGACACAAAGTCAAACCAGCGAACCCAGGGTTCTCCCAAAAAGAAGAAGATAAAGTTGTCCAATCTTTGTTTAGGTCACAGTGTCGGTTCGGGATAGCAAAAAGGGGCCCAGGACTCTAAAAACTTGGGCCTTGTCCTTTTGGAATATCAAGTGCCACCCCCGAAAACCCCCGCATCAAGCCTCCCCTCCCCAAAGACTTCTAAGGTAGAAACCAAGACATGAAATTTGCCAAGGTGAAACCCTCCCAACGGGTCAACACTTCTAGACAGACACACTGTGATGATTCCCAAAAAGGTCATTAAAAGGGTTGGGTCCCAGAAGTTTTCAAAAACCCCAATAGAAAGGGAAAAATTTCCAAGGTAAGTAAACCCTCAAGAGGGGCAACACTCTTCAGACAGAACACTGTGATGCTGTGCCCAAAAGGTCAAAAGGGTTTTGGGTCCCGACACCCCAAAACCCCAAAACCCCCTGACTTTGGTCCAAACATAATTTTAACAAGATCAGTGAATCTTTTTTTCACCAACAGAGGGTCCAAAAAACCCAAAAAAATTTACAAATTTTTTTCCCGTTTTAAACCTTTTTCAAAGAGTGAGGTAATTGTTTTCAAAAACTTGCATTTATGTTTATTTTGATTCTAAAAAAGCCAGAAAAAGCACATACACCATTTTTTACCGCTACACGACACTACTAAAGAATTAAAAAAAGTTGTAACCAAAACCTTTTTTACAAAACCAGCAAAAACTTTCATCTCTTTAGATTTTAGACATAAAGAAAACTTTTAAAAAAAAATCTAATGGGAATTTTTAATCGATCACAAACAAAAAAAAAACAACTATTGATGGGGGAAAATAATTTCGGGTTTCCCCCGGGGGGACTGACCACACAGAGCTGCACAGCAGTTAGGAAAATGTTGCCATAGCTATAGGGTTATAGTTTTTTCCTTTTGATGACCGAACCTTTAATTAAAAAGGGTGCAAAGGCCATTAAAAAAAACGCCCCCATTTATAAAAACAGTAGAACATTATACAATTTAAATATGCAAACTGGAACCAGAGATCATCATTAAAATTCTGTTTTATTTTCCCGTCTACTAAAGTTGAAAAAGGAAAAAAGGTTGGGGCAAATAATACAATTTTTATGTTTTACCAAACACTTTTTAAGTACATTTTGAAAAAAAAAAATAAGGGCAGTCTTTTGTTAAAAACAAGAAAACAAAACAATGAAGTTCTTAGTTATTTCATACTTGAAACATTGTTCAAGCCACTTTTTTAAAAAAGACTTTGGGACATAAAAAAATTTCAAGTTGGGTAATAAAGAATAATTATATTTTTATCAAAAAAGAAAAGTGAACTGATACATTTCAAAAATAATTAAAATACATGAAAAAGGATAATATTTTTACAAGATTTGAATAGTTGATTTTGGGTCAATTTTTGAAATTATTAGTGAAAAATTTGATGGATTAAAAAATAAGTTTGGTATTTTTGTTTTAACACTTCTTCAAATATACATATAATAATTCATACACAAATTGTTTCAAAAAAGGCAATAAAACAAAAAGAAAAACCTTTTTAAATTTTAAAATTAATTTAAGAAAACCCCCTTTGAAAAAAAACCCTTCCCTTTTCTAACCCGCTGAACCCAAGGGTCACAGGGCTGTGGTCCCAGCCCAAGGGAAAGGGAGGCCTTTTCCGGGGAAACCCCCACCCTTAAAAAACAACCAAATTTAAAATTTAAAACCTTTCATTTTAGATACTTTTAAAAAAATCAAAAAATAAAATTAACCCCCCATGTCAAAAAAATTAAATGAAACCCAAAGAAAACACCCCAAAAACTTGACAAAAAACAAAAATAGAAAACTTGGTTCCATTCCAATTTTAAAAAAAATATTTTCTTTAAAGGGCCCCCCAGACCTTGGGGGTCAATCCACCCTTGACTAAATTGCTTTTTTATCCTATTCTTCAGTTTTTTGAAAAATGTTTTCACCCCCTTGCACAGGGGAGTTTTAGTATTTCCAGATAGGCAGAAAAAGAACCCAATTAAAACCAGGCGCGCCCTTTTCCCTTTTTTTTAAAAAATTTAGTTAAAAGGGAAAAATGATATTAAAAAAGTGTGGTTTTAAATTTTAAATAAACAAAGGCTTCCAGCAGAATTTTTTTTACATCAATTTTGAGTTTTTAATGACAGAGAGATTGTTTTGATGGCGGGAGGTGTTTGGTTTAAAACAAAAAAGCCCCGATTTTGATAACCTTTTCCCGACAAAAAAAAGAAAACATTTTATAAAGATTAAAGTTGTACAAGAGTTAAAAAGCAGTATTGCTTGTTTATTGACAAAAGGAATCCACCGATAAATAATTTATAAGCAGGGGCGTAAAGTTATTAACAACCCCCTTACAGGCCCCCATCCGAACATGTACACTTTAAAAAATTGAATAAAATAACTTTCAAAAATTTCTTTTTGGGGGTTTTTGTTTGGGGTGAAAAATGTTAAACCTAAAGGCCCAAATCACATGAGAAAAAAAATCGCCCAAAAATATTCCAATTAAAAATTAATCTAACTTAAAAAATAATTAGAAAACACACCCAAACCAAATTTGACATTATTTTTTTGAACCCCCAAGGGTTTGTTTGGGGGTTATAAAAAAAAACAGAAAATAGTTTAAAACATGTATGGGAAAAAGGGTCAAAAGGAAGGCCAAAACATCCAGGTTGGAATCACAGGGCGGCCATTAATTAAATAAAAGACAAAATAAAATTTGATTCAGTCAAAGATTGTTGTACTACTAATAAAGCACCTGCTTTTTCCAAAACTCCATCCCTTGCTCTACCTTTTGCTTGAGGTATGGAAAGGGGGATTCTTTCCAGTTTAGGAGGGGGAGCGCGGGGGGTGGGTTAATGAAAGTATCCGTAACATATGAAAGGGTGAATATTTTTGTTAATAAATTTTTTAGCATTATCTCATAAAAAATTAAAAAAAAAAAGGGCTTAGGAAAAAAAAGGGCAAAAAATTTCCCCGGGGGGGGAAACATTGTAAAAAAACCCTAAAGGGGGTGATAAAAAAAGGAAAAAAGCAAAGAGTTAAAAGGAGAGGAAAAAAAAGGGTGGAGAAAAAAATTTTTTTTTAAAATGGTTTTTTTTTTAAAGTTTTTGGGGGTTTTTTTGGGGGCAACCCGGAAAACCCCCCCCCCCCCCCCCCCCCCCCCCCCCCCCCTAAACCCCCCCCCCCCCCCCCCCCCCAAAAAAAAAAAAAAAAAAAAAAAAAAAAAAAAAAAAAAAAAAAAAAAAAAAAAAAAAAAAAAAAAAAAAAAAAAAAAAAAAAAAAAAAAAAAAAAAAAAAAAAAAAAAAAAAAAAAATTTTTTGGGTTTTTAAACAAAAGGAACATGCCATTTTTTAATATAAATTTGCCAAAATATAAAATTGTTGTAGATTTTAAATTAAAAGATGGTTAAATAAACTTGGTCTACTTAAAAGTGGAAAGGGGACCCAAAGCTTAAGTCCCTTTGAATTTAAAAAAATAACTATCACAGAAAAATTTTTGAAAAAAATTCATTACTCATGAGACAAAAAACAGGAACTGTTGGCTTGAAAAAAAAATGTGAGCACCCTGTGAATTTTGGACAGAAAAATTTTTAATTTTTTTAATTTCAAAAATGAAAAAAAAAAAAGAAGATGTGACCAAAAAAATTTTAAATTTGAAAAAACCCAGAAGGGGGAAAAAAAAACAAAAAATTAAAGACAATAATTATAAAAAATAAAAGAATGAAGGAAGGCTAACAGAACAGTCCCTGACAGCCTGATTAAAACCGGCCTGCAGTGAAGTGGACCAGAAAGTTAAAATTTCCAAAAACTGCAAAAGAGACAAAAACCCCTTCATTTTAAAACAGATGTTTTGAGTGTCTTTTACATTTTTAAGAGTTAAAAAAAGAAAAAGGAAAAGAAATATGTGATGCAAAAAATTGGGGTTTGTTTCAAAAATTAAAAACGGCCCCCAGGAAAGTAGAGGAATTTTTTTTAAAAGGAATTAAGCATTTTGCAAAGCTGAAAATGAAAGGGATGAAAAATTTTTTATTTTTTTTAAATTAAATTGAAATATTTTATTTTTTCCAATTCCCAAATTTCATGAAATATGAATAAATTTGAAAAGACCTGTTTTTTTTAATAAAAGATCTTTGCTTAGGAAAGGATAAAGGGGAAAAGATGGGGAAAAGTTAGGCAGGGGTTGGTAAGTTTCTATGATATATAAAAAAAATTTTTTGGGAATAAAAGGAATTTGTAATTTTAAAAATTAATTTTTTGAATATTAACCATGATGGTAGGAAAGGTAATATATTTTACTGATATATTAAAAGATTTAAATGGCAATATTTAGTAATGAACCACGGGTTATGAACATTGATAGTCTTAACTAACTGAGCAAAATAAAAAAGAGTTTTGAGAATCTTTTGTTTGGGGGGGTTGAAATTTAGGAATTCAAAAAATTACACAAAACAAAGTTGGGAAAATGTTGTGCAAATCCAGGTGATTTTATCAAAAATTTAAGTTTTAAAATAGGTTTTTTTAATTTTGTTTTTCTTAAAAAAAGGGAAATTTTTCGTTCTTTTCTTAAATATTTTTGTAAAATGAAATTCAAAAATATCGTGTATAAAATGAAATTTGATTAAAGAGAATAAAAAATGTTTTTAAAAGAATTTTACAAGTGTTTTAAAAAACCCCCAAATTTGTGGTTTAAATATTTTCTAGACGTATTCCAAATAAAGCTAAAAAACTGATAAGATATTGAATTGGTAAATTATTAAAATTGTTTAAATTAAAATTTTGAAATAATATTAATAGAGCCAAATAAAATTTGAGGTTAAATTTTAAATTGTTTTTTGACAAAATAGATAATTTTCCCAAAAATGTAGAATCCCGGAAATCGTCCTTTGAATTTCAAAAACCGTTAAAAGGGTTTTATTTTGTTTTGAAAATCTTTAGGGCCCCATTTTCTTCTTAATTTCTAATTTGTAATTGCCCCTTACATGATACTTTTAATTTGGGAAAATTTATTATGGTAAAACAACACAAGTGAGGATTGGGTTTTTAAGGTTACAATTGGCTTTTGAAGACAGAAGATCCTGTAAACGAAAGTTTTTTGTTCCTTTGTACAAATTCATGTTGAGTAATTTTAAAAAAAATAAAATTTTTGTTTTAAAAAAAAAAAATATTTGGCAAAAACCCAGGTCAAAAATTTTAAAATAGTTCCTTTTATCCGTTTTCCCCAGCACATTGAACCCATAACAAAAAAGGGGTCAAAACAAGTTTTAAAAGGGGTTAAAAGGGGCCATTTTTTTTTTTAAAAAGGGGGGGCCCCTTTTTTTTTAATGATAAAAAATCCCCCCATTATGGGAAAAAAATTGGGAAAAAAAACCCAAAGGCGGGGTTAAAAACCCTAAAGCGTCTGTGTTTATTTCTGCTTTTGAAAATTCATGTTTTGAAAAAGTTTTATAACCGACATGCTGTTGGCGAATTTTCACCACAATCCCCTTGCAAAACTTCACCAAATTTCATAACTTATAATAAGTCTGTTTGTTTTGCAAGGGGTTTTAACTTAAAAAGATGAAAATTAAGTAAAAAAATTGGGAAAAAAATTTAAAGAGTACTAATTGGGCAAAAAATGTTTTTTTTTAAACCCCCGTTTTAAAATTTTCAGTGCTTTTTTGAATGGGGTTTCAAAATTTGTAAAATTTTTTTTTAATTTTAAAAAAGAATGGTTTGCAGTGGGTTTTTTTTAAATTTTAAAAGAAAAACTTAAAAAACTAAAAGTAATATGATTCTGCCTGATAAAATTTTTCGACCTAAAAAGTTGGGTGTTGAAATCTAAGCAATTTTTTGCTATGTTACAGCAAAAGAAGAAAATAAAAAACAAAGCATATTGGCTGAACGATAAAACTAAAAAGGGGCCTTAAATTTTTGTTTTGTTTCCGGTTTTTTCTCAAATTGAAATTTTTAAAACAAAACCTTTCAAATTGTTTTTTTTAATACATATTTTTTTTTAATTTATTCTTGGTTCAATTTTTAAGAATTTTTTTTTCCCCACCCTCCTTTTGACTAATATAAAGTTAATAAACGGAAATTTTTTTTTTCCACCTTTTGTAAAGCTTAATTTAATTTTTATTTTTATTTTTTTTAATTTTTTGTAAATTTGATTTAATTTTTTGTCTAGTTCTTAAATTTTTACATTTTTTTGAAGTTTTTTTAAATGCCGGTAAAATGTCTCCTTTAAAAGTTTTCCACTTTTTTTACTTCACTACTTTATCATCTATTATCTACACATCTTTTATCTATCTATTATCATCTATCTATCTATT
Source organism: Polypterus senegalus (assembly GCF_016835505.1). NCBI lineage: Eukaryota > Metazoa > Chordata > Cladistia > Polypteriformes > Polypteridae > Polypterus > Polypterus senegalus. The sequence goes on from NW_024379251.1 coordinate 17,749, forward strand.
TTATATAAAAATAATTTCTATTGATAACTAAAACCTTTAGGCAAAAAAAATTTCAAACTTTTATGGTCACAAAGTTTTTGGGATTTAATAATCGTGGAAAAAAAGATATCATAAATAAGTGGGCCTAATAGTAAGGAAAGGTTTTAACTTTCATGTTTGGTTTTTCCTCGTTCAAAACTGTCCAAGAGCCCCAGACTTAGCTGAATGTCATCAGGGTTTTAAAAACTTTCCCTCCACTGTTGGGGTTTGGGGAAAAGTTTTGGGCTTTATCCAAAGTGAATCACCTCAACATCTTCTCTAAATGAAAAAGCGTTGGCCGAAAGTGAGTCTTGAAACCGCCTGTCAAAGTCAAAAGGAATTTTTCAATCCTGTTTTGGGAATGCGCGTTGGCCAGGCCTTTCCATTGCGTCTCCTGCCTGACGTGGGGTTTTGGGATTTCCCCCAAAAAAAAGGGGCTGTGCTTTGAGGACAGATGTTGTTTTTTTCGTTTAAAAAGCATTAACGAGCAAATATTGACCAGGGAGTTTTTTTCCTTGCAGCTGTAAATTACCCATTAACATGTTACAGATGGGGAAAAAATGAATCTAGGGGCCATTGATGTTATTAATTTGGATTCTGATTTTTAAACAAAGGAGAAACCCTTTTTCTGAGGGGTTTTTAAATATCAGGGAAATTTTCCCCCAGCATTTTCCCTTTCCCATTTTGGAAGGACTTTTATCTTTATCGAAAACTAACGATGTTGGTTTCCCCTTTTTTTTAACGTCAATAAAAAATGAATGTCGTTTTCTCATTTTAGGTCCCACCTTTTTTTCTCAGATGTTTTAAAGGGGTCAGTTTCAGTTTTATAAACAGTTTAAAGTCCTTTTACATTTTCCTTCTTGGAAAGCAATGATAGATTAAGATCAAAAAAAGGCACTTGAGGACTTTGAAAACAAAATCCTTTCCAATTTCCCACATCCAGTCCATACCCCCCCCCAAAAAAATTTTTTAAAAAAAAAAAATCCTCTATATAATAAAAATTAAAGGTTAACGATCACAGCACCCCTTTATATATGTATTCTCTTTTTTCTATGGAAAGTTTTTAACCTGCCCAAAAGAATTGCTGAAAAAGACATGTTCTTCTCTCCTATTTTTGTCTTTCCATCAATATATATTAAAAAAGATCTATCTATCTATCTATTTTCTTCTTCATTTCATTCATTTTCCCACACATTTCATCTATCTTTTTCTATCTATTTCATCTATCTATCAAACCCATCTATCTATCTATCTATCTACATCTATCTTTTATCTATCTATCTATTTCATCTACCTTCATTCATCATCTATTCATTATCTCATTGTTTTTATAGTATAAGGTAAATCTAAAAACCCCTCCCCAGAGCGTAAAAAGAGACTTTGGAAAATTTAAAGATTAAATTTATATTATTTCCAATCTTAATTTTATGGAAAAAAAATATTAATTAATTGAATTACCCCCCAAAATTCTCTACCCACTTTTGTCCCACCATATTTAAAAGAATTTAAAGGTAAAGATTATAAGAAATTTTTAAAAAAATAAAAACTAATTTTTTTAAATACTACAAAACGATTTTCTCATTGTGAGCTCATTGCATTTTGGCAACAGTTAAATGTATAAATAAGATTTGGGAAAAAATATTTAAAAACCCCCTCAAATGAACAAAGAAGCAAAAATTTATCATTCCCAAAAAAAATTATGTAAAGGTTTTTTTTTACTCCTGCACAGAAAAGTAATGCAAGTTGTACTAAACAAAAAAATTTATTATTCTTTATAAAATTTTAAATAGTTAAACATAAATTTTTTTTAAAAGAATTGAGGCCTTAGTGTTAGGGTTTAAAAAAAATTTTTCAGATTATACATTTTAAGAGCATACATGAGGGCTACCCAGGCATTAGGTTTTAAGTAAAAAAAAATAAACCCCCTATCATTCAGGGATGGGTTACTATAAACTAGATCCCTTTCCCCAGGACTCGGTAAAACACTGCACATGAAAATCTCCTGGTTTTATAACCAGTTATAAAAAAATCAAGAGCCAACCACTTGAGTAAATGTAGATGTGCCTTAAATCAGAAAAGATGTGAAATACTTGATTTCCCCGATTTATTTCAGCTAATTTTTTTTTTGGGTCTTTTGACCCCAGGGTTAAAAATACAAATTAAATAGAAGTTCAGATAAAAAGGGGAAAAGAGGAGGATTTAAAAGGAGACAGTATTGACGGCAGGTGTCAAAAGGAAAGCTGAAATTTTAAATGGCTCAATTAAATAAATAAGTTTAGAAATTAGGGGTGATGTTTTTTTATGGGGGCATTTGACAAAAAAATTTTTGTATCAAAGTTAAATAATCATATTTAAAACTTTTCTATTTAATTTATATGTATTTTTGTTTAAATTGAAACTTTTTAAGTTTATTCATTTTTAAAACCTTCTTTTAAAAACCTTAAATTCACATCATGCCTGTCAGAATTCAAACGGTGAGGGCATTTGCTGTATCAAACCCACTGAACCCTTTCTTTTTTAGCAATTCCATTTTATTTCATCAAATGTTTTTTCAGCTAGAAAACAAGAAAATCTAAGGGGAAATTTTAAATTTTCCTCAATACATTTTTCATTATATTTGAAAATTAAAATTTTTTAATGTATGTCCCTGTTTTGTTTGTTTATGGGTTTTGGGTTTATAACTTCATTATGGGCTAAATAATTGGGATGAAAAAAAAAAGTTTATTATTTTGAGTTTAAAGTTAGTTTTTGTTGATTAAAATTTTGAATTAACATTTAAAAAAAGGAAAACTATAAAGCAGAAAAAATTTTTACATGAAATAGAAAGAATTTTTTCCCCAGAAATTTGTGAAAAACACTTAAAAAGAATTTAAAAAACAAAATAAAACATCAAGGTAAATAATGTTTAAATAAAAATTTGAAATTTCAAATTATAAATTGTTTTTTTTCACCCATTACAGTAAACACTAAGTGTTTTGAATTCAGACATCAACATAATGAAAATCATTAAAACTGCATGGTACAAATGTATAAAAAATCTATTATTTTAAATTTTTTTCCCATAAGGCAAGAAACAAAACATTTCTAGTTTATAGGAAAAATTTTAAAATATAAATAAAAAAAAATATAAAATAAATAATTTTAAATAGGATTGAATTAAAAAGGAATTGAATTTAACTTTGGGAAATTTTCAGTAACCCTTGAGGGAATAATTAACTTGTTCCCAAACTGTTAAAAAAACAAAACAGTTGTAGAAAACTTCGTAAGTAAACGGGGAAAAGGGATGAAATAAAAGAAAGTACTTTGAGAACTTTTTTTTTTACCCTTTGTTATCAGGACATTATTTTATAAAAAGAAGTTTTTTTGGGGTTTTAGAAATAAGTATGCTTTGAAATTTGAGGGAAGAAAAACCTTAAAAAGTGCAATTTATTGGATTTTTTTTAAGTTACAAGAGAAACAATAAAAGGAAAACAACCCTTTTAATCTGGCAACGAAAACGAGAAAAAAACTAAAAACAGGCCTTATACAGACACAAAAAATATTACTGAACTTTTTTTGCTTTAAGAAGCTAAAATTTTTTTCCCCCCCTATGGGGTTTTTTAATTCACCCGAATTAAAAAAAAAACAAGTAATTTTTTTTCAAAATTTTACTTTTTTTTTTCCCTTGAGGGGAAAAATTGGCTTTGACATCTACCGCCATATCAAAAGAACTGTATTCCCCCAAAAAACTATGCCCTAAAAATTAAAATAACAAAAAATGTTAAAAAATTTTCGAGATTAATTTTTTATTTAAATAAATTTGGGAAAAAGAATAAAAAAATTTAAAAGGATATTTCAGGCTGTCCTTTGTTTCCCCGAAACCCTGTTTGGGAGACCCTGTTTTGGGGTAAAAAAAAAAATTTATTATAGGATTAATTAAAAATGGGCAAATTTTTAAAAAAATTTTGAAACAAAAAAAGAGTAGGGTTCTTTATATAATTCTCTAATCTTTGTTTCCACTTTTTAAAAATGAGACTGATTTGCATGTTTAGGAACAGAAGAACATTCATGATGCTAATTTATATATGGGATCTGTCTTATTTTTTTGACATTCATCTTTTCTTTTTAAAAAAGCTTTATTTTTAGTAGGTTAAACATTATGTTAGGGCATTTAAAATTTTTTCATTTTAAAATTCTTAAACTTTAAAATTTTACTTTTCTTTTTCTATAGAATATTAAATTTATCTCAACTGATAAAAATATAAGGATTTTTAATTACCTTAAAAGTTTTAAACCGATCCAGATTGGGGGGGCACGCCCCGGGCCACACGGGACTAAACACGGGTAATAAATTTTTAGGTCTTTGGAAATGAAAGTATCCAAGAAAATCCAATGGGCATATGGAGAACATCAGACTTAAGAGAACTTTTCCCCTTTACAGATAAAATGATAATCATGCATAATATCTATATTATGATAAAATTTTTTTTACATCAAGGGCAATTGGCCCCTATTTTTTTTTTTTTTGGGGAAGACCAATAATATTTTTCAAACCGTTGGTTTTTTTTGTTTTTTTTCTTTCTTTACTTTTGGAGCGGGACCTTTTAAAAGGGCAGAGCTGTTTTTAGCTTTACTTTTGAGAAACGGGGAGGTATAATGCATCCTTTTGATTTCATTCACTTTTGGATTTTCAGAAACAAAAAATCCTAAGTCAACCTTTCTGATGGATAATAAAAAAAGGATAGTTTTTATCTATAACAGTTTTGAATGAACAGATTTATTTTGTGAGGTTATCCCAATCTGTGCTGGGTCTTTCTATCAGTTTTTTCCCAAACCACCACACACCCAGTATTTCCAGTAAAATCTCATTTCCGTTTTCCAAAAATGTATTTCTTTCGGGGTAATGCAAATGAAAAAGATTACCAATTTGAAAAACCAAAATTAATTAAAAAAAACTGATAAATTTTTTAAAATGGGGAATTTTTTTTTCTTACTTTTAAATGCTTTTTCAAAGATACTAATTTTTTAATTCATATAAACTGATATATATTATTAATAAAAAAGGGTTTCCAATTTTTAGAAAAAAGAAAAAAAAAAACCCTTTTTAAGGGTTACATACACAACAGAAATTGAAAATTTTAAAGTTGTTAAAAAATCCCTTAAAAAGAGAAAGCGATAATGTCCATTTTGTGTGAGCGTTTTGACACAGATAACCTTATGGCAGACCCGAACAAAAAGGGAATATGGAAAAAATGTAATTTTGTATCAAAACAAACCATCCACCCTTGATTTGGGGGCAAAAGAGGTTGGGAAATTCAAATGTTCTAACTTAGAACCGTTTATTCAAGAGGGGAAAAAGGGTAAAAAGGAAAACATCAAGCTTTTTTTAAAATCTTCACAGCATTTATATGGAAAAAAATATACATGAAAAAGTATTTTGTATATTTATAAAATGCCCCCCCTGTTTTAACTTTTCCATACAACACGCCTGTCTTTTCCTAGTTTTCAAACAGTCTGGCATTTTTTGTCTCGCTCAGACAATCAAGCCCCCTTGTCTTAAAACGGAACATTGCCCTTTTGCATTACAAAAGGTGTCTAACAAATAGGTATTCCATATAAGCCTGACTGCTAGAACAAAAAATAGCAATCAAAAGATGGAAATAATCTAAATGGATAATATCCATATGTAAGACTAGAAAACAAAAAATACAGGCTTTTTTTTAAAAAAAGGGGGCCCACAGAGGGGGGGGAAAAAATGCTAAGATGGTACAAATCAGGAGCGTTTACTTGGTTTGGGCTTGGGAGAGAACCCCACATTGGTTGATGGGAGTTCCGTTCGAAAATTAATTCTCTAAAAGGGTTGTGAAACCCCGGGGAAAACCACGATTCCCCCATGATATAGATCAGATAATTCAGGGGAAAAATCATAAAAAGGGAAAACTGTCTGAAAGGGTAACTATGCTAATTATATATATATATATATATATATATATATAATTTAAAAAATATTTGCCCCTTCCTGATTTCTTATTCTTTTTCATGTTTTACACAAAATGTTTTGTCATCAAAACTTTTAAAATTGCAAAAAAAAAAATAAACACAAAAAGAAATTTTTTAAAAGATGGTTTTATTATTTAGGGGAAAAAAAACCAAACCCCCTTTTGCCCTGTGTGAAAAAAATTGCCCCTGAACCTAAAATGGTTAAATTAGCAGCAATAACGAACGCCTTTTTAAAAAAGGGGCTTTTACAGCGCTCTGAGGAATTTTGGCCCCCCATCTTTTTCAGAATTGTTGTAATTCGCTTTTTTGAGGGTTTTTTAAAGAACCGCCTTTTTTAAAGGGCACCATACACTAATTGATAGGCAGGACTTTATAGGCCACCCGTCTTCATTTTTTTTTCTTCACCATTTAAAGGGGGTTTTCTGGTGTTTTTAATTGTCCTTTTTAACCCCAAAATCCCCGTTGTTGGAAAAAGATGGCGGGGTTCCCCCTTTAGGATTTTTTGTAGAAGTAGAATTCATGGTTCCATCTATCCCCAAGCCTTCCCGGTCCAAGCAGCCCAAACCCCCGACCATCACACTACCACCACCATATTTTACTGTTTATGATGTTTTTTCTGAAAAGTTGGTTCCTTTTCCCCGATGTCACGGGACTTTGCCTTCCAAAAGTTCAACCTTTTTTCATCAGTCCCGGTTTTTCCCAAAAACTTGGAATCATTGAGGTTTTTAGCAAAATTGAGATGATTAATGTCCTTTTTTTTAAAAGTGGTTTTTCCCTTTGGGGAAAACTGCCATGCAGGCTGTTTTGCCCAGTTTTTTATTATGGGATTGAAACGACCAATTAGGCAATGAGGCCTCAGTTTTTAGCGGTCCGTGGTCTTTTTTTGACCCCCATAGGCCCCTGCGCCTTGGGGTAATTTTTTTGGCCGGCCACCCTGGGAAGGTTTACCATGTTCCCTTTTTTGCCATTTGTGGATAATGGGTCTCAATTTTCGTGGGGTCCCAAAGCTTTTAAAAGGCTTTTTTTAACCTTTTCCAGACTGATAGATCTAATTACTTTGTTCTCTTTGTTCCTGAATTTCTTTGGGTCTTGGGATGATGTCTACTTTTTAGGGCTTTTTTTACTTTCTTTTTCAGGCTCTATTTTAAGTGATTTCTTGTTGAAAAGGGGGGGCAGAATCAGGCCTGGGGGGTAGGAAAATTTAACCTGGATAACCCCAGTTAGGTTATTTTTTGGGGGAATTACTTTTCACAAGGGGGCCGGGTTTGATTTTTTTCCTAAAAATAAAAAACCCTCATTTAAAAAATCATTTTTTGTTTTTGTGTTATTTTGACTAATGGTTAAATGGTTTGATGATCAAAAATTTTTTACAAACATAAAAAAAATAAGAAATGGAAGGGGGGAAAATTTTCACACCACTGTTTTATATATATATAAAAATAAAATTGACCCTTTCTATATTTAATCCATTGGGTTTTTTTTTCCTATAGCCCCCGAATATTTCTTACTAAAATTTTTAAAAAAAATACAGCTATAGGGTATTAACTTAAAAATATAGCTAAAAATGTCATCCCATAATGGGGGGAAAAAAAACTTTGTTGTAGGGAATGGGAGTAACAAAATCATTTTGAGATAAGGCCAAAGAAAAGTTGATTTTTTTAAAAACCTATTCTTGTAAAAAATTTATCTTTTTATGGGAAAGTTGGTGATTTCAATAAATCAATAAAATTTAAAAAAAAAAAAATGTTGAAAAAAAAAAAAAAAAAATTATTTGGGTAAATTGCAAAATGTTCAAATTTAATAAACATCATAAGAACTTAGTGAGTTTTTATTGTTTTTTTACAGGGTACGGGGTGAAAAAAACAAAAATTAAAGATTTTAGGAAGGATAATGAAAGAAAAAATTTTAAAAAAACTGTAGTTTTTTTCCCCCCAGTTGCCCACCGGGGAATGAGATCAAATCGTTTGCAAGACAAACAAAATTATTTTTTAAAACTTTAAAAAAAAGTAGTTTTTGGGTTTTGTGTTATTTTGTCTTCCCACCACTTTTTCTGCTGAACTTTCTTTTGAGAAGATAATCTTTCCCTATTCTTTAATTTTTTAACCCCCCTAAACATCAAAATAACCTGTACTTTTTTCATTTAGCCATTCTCAGCACTGATCCAAAGGGGGAACCAAAACTGAAAAAACCAAAAATGCCATCAAAGAAACTTTTATCCCCAAACCCACACACCCCAAAAACCTAAAATTGTTTCATTTTCAGCCCGAGGGGCCCTGGTTAACCTTTTGGGACAGGCCTGTTTTTCTTTTTATCTCCTTTGTGGCTGCAGGACTGATCACTTCCCCGTTCCCCCATGTCAAGGCGGGCCCAGGCACCTATGGACTAGGTGTTCGAGGGGATTAAAAAAATTTTTCCCAACCCCCTGGTATGTTTTCAGCCAGCAGGCAAGCTTTTAAAGTCAAATGGGTAGTGAGGGGTTCTCAAGATAAAGTGCCACTCTCAACAGCTTGGGGCTTGGAAAAAATGGGAAAAAGGCTAGTATTTTCCTTGAGAGGGGGGATCCCAGCCTGTCCTCCATATATTGCTTATTTCCTCCACCAAAGAAACGCATGGAAGTTTTTTTTGTTAGGGCCCGCACTGCCAAGCGTGGTGTGATTAAATCAAGTTAAATTCTTGACATTTGGTTGGTCCTTGGCTTTTTCCTAATTGTTTTGGGTTCTGCAGCCCTTGAAGCCTCTGCCTCGCCAAGTTCGCCGGGGAGCTATCTGAACCTGCAGCTGGTTCACCACTCATCAGTTGATGTATAGTTTTCCGATTAAAGGGGCTGCCCTGTCTTTTGGGGAAACCTCCTGAATACACAACTGTGGTCAGCGGGGTGAAAAGGTCCAAAAAAATGTTTGGCTCCCGCCAGGGCACCCCCCTTTTTAGGAATCGATTGATCAAAAAAAACCACTTTGGTAAACAAAAAAGCTTTCAAATTAAATGTCAGGGATAAAATGAGCCTTTTTTGACTTGAGCTTCCTAATAGACCACCTTCCCCGATTTGGTTTTGGGAGTTTTTCAACCAGAAGAGGCCTGTTGCCCCAAATTTTTCTGTGCTGTGGGGAAACACAGAGTGGTATTTTTATAATTTAGAAAGGGGGGGGAAAAAAAGAAAAAAATTTCAAAAAAATTAAAAAAAAATATGGAAAACCCGTATATTTTTAGTTTTATTTAATTTTAGTATATAATTAACAAATTTGCTTTTTTTTTCCCTGAATCTGACAATTACAGCCACAATGAATAGAAAGATGATAACACAATAAACTGTGTTTTTTATTGTCAATACATTAAAAAAGGGGACCCTAAAAAAACAAGCCCAGAATCAAAACCAACTTTAAAAAAACTAAAAATGGATTTTAAATTGAAATTGTGAAATAAAAAAGGGGACCTCTAATATTGATTTCAGAAGGGAAAGGGCTGGAGTAAGGGAAAAACTTAAATTATTCACAAATTAATTTCTTTTGAGGGCATTTCCTTTTTAAACCTTTGAGACTTTAATTCAAAAACAAAAAAGAATGAAAACTTTTTCCGATGACAGACACCATTATAAAGATCAAAACAATGTGAAATCAAATGAATAGAGCAAAAAAAGAAGGAATCTGTTTATTTTAAGGAGGGGTTAGATAATGAATGGGGGTAATTTAATGATAGATAAAAATTTAAAAAACAATACACCTTTCAGCCAAGAAATAAGGAAAAAGAAAATGTGGAATTTTGAGAAGGTTTTAGATTTTTAATTAATTATAGATGAGCGGGTTGGGGAAAAAAAATTAAATACTGACAAGATTAAGAGACTTCTCAAAAACCTCAGTGGGAAGGAACAAAAGGCAGAACAGTCCCAAAACTTTAGCCTTGACATCAATTTAATTTTATATACCGTATTTTTAAAAGCGACCCCACCATAAGACGACCAGTTTTTTGAGAAGGAAAAAGAAAAAAGGTTCTGATGTCTTAAAAATTTTATGTATTAAAAACCCCAAAATCCAATCATAAAAAACATGTAACAACCCTGTAAAAATAACAGCATTTTTGAACCTTTTTAAAAATACACAAAAAAGACAAAATTGAAAACACAAAAACAGAGATTTAATAAAATAAAAAAATTGAAAGACCCTTTTTGGGGTTTTTTGTTTTTTGAGAACCCCCCGAACTCCTATGCTAAGTGAATCTAAAAACCAGATCCCCCAAAACACTGGATTTTCCAATACTGGTGCTGGTAGTTTTTTATATAACATATCATCTTCAGTCCCATCTAAGGATTGGATGCCACATTTTTTTAAGGAATTCAATGATCTCATCCTTAACTGGTCCCATGAGGTTTTTCACCCCCCCAAACTTAAATGGGGCCCTTTTTTTCTTTGGGGGTGATCGAACCAAGCCATCCATTTTTTTCCCCCTTTTCCCCATAAACACTTTAAATGGTTTTTGATGGGCCCCCCAGAGTTTAGCTGGCTGGTAAGACCACCCGAATTACAGCTAAATGAGTTTTGACTTTTTTAAAGTTCTTTTTTTAGTGTCGGCGATATGTGCTCTGAACTGGTCAAGCACTAACAAGGATGGTTTTTTAAAAGCCCACCAGGACGTTTGGACCATACTTTTCAATCCAGAGCCTCATTCCTTTTCGTCCATCCATCCTTTGTCATGGACATGCACCACGACCCGCAGGAATTGCTTCTTTGGAAAAGTTTTCCTTTTGAAGATGAGCATTGTGGCAATTTAGTACCATCTGCACAGCAGGACAACACAAGAGTGTAATGGGTTTTCTCATGCCCTGAGGTTTTAATGGTTATAGTTTTTGCTCCTTTGTGGTCTACTGTTCTATTGGATGGGACATCAAAAGTAAGCGGACTTCATCCATATTTCCAATCTGGCTTAGTTCAAATTGATTCTTCTTTCTGGCATCAATGGCAATTTGTGAAAAGACAAAATCTTTTCTTCGTATTCAGTTGGGCATTTTTGAGCAATTTTTGTTTTGGTGCGCATAGCAAGGCCAGATCGCTTCATGAATCTGTAGCACCATGATGGTGAGCCAGTGAAATCTTGAATTCCTTTTTCTACAGCAATGAGTCTGGCTTTATTCATGATCATTTTGTGGAGACTGAGAAGCCATTTTCACGGTGATGTGTGATCCACTCCTTTATGTCCACCTCCAACTCTGGCCACTTTGCAGCATGCCCACGTAAAGTTTGCTTACTTTTGTCCAACTTTTGCAGCTGATCCTCCTGTTTCCGCCACTCTAATCATCTTTTCAGAGGAGGTGGTCCAAAGTGTCTCTCTGCTGCTCTGTTGCCATGTTCCTTGGCATATTTTATAACTTCCAGTTTGAAACCAACTTTATATGTGCATCTCTTCTGCTTGGACATCTTAGTGAGGAGGTGGTACTGGTACAGTATTTCTGCAAAACCTTCAAAATCGTAATTAAAGAACTGTCAGTAATACCAATACGGTGTCTTTTTAATCCCCATATTCCATCAGGTGCTCTCATATCCCCCCTCATTCCATCCAGTGCTCTCATATCTCCCCCACACACATTTTATTACTATCAGGCCTAAACACTGTTACCAGTATAGTGGGGGCAAGCTTACCATTAGTTCACAATATTGTCCGTATACTGTATGCAGAGACTTTCTGTGATTTACCATAGCGGTAACATTTCGGTACTGTCCCACAGTGTAAAACACTTTCCAGCCTCTCAAGGCTAAAAGCTGTCAGCAAAGTTCAGTGTTATTTGCCATGATATGTATGGTCATTTTGTTCCAGGCTCAGGCTGACTGAGACTGTGACAGTCTGTCACTACTAGTTCTGAATTTGTCTCAGTTGTATTTTTAATTGTATTAGGGTTTCTATTTATGCATATTCAGTTGTATTTTTAATTATCATTCGGGGTCATTTTTGCTAAATCGCTTGTAATTCGACCTCTCCAAATTAGAATCATTGCTGTTATTGAACTATCTGGAGTATAAACACATGTTTGGTCTCTTTGTAAAGGTAACATTCTCTAGTTTCACCCTTAGTAGTCAGAATCACTGTAGGTGTGACTGATCAAAGTTATGCACATTAGAACTCACAAAAAAAACACATTTTTTTTGTTCTCGCTAAGTTTTTTATGAAAATAAAGGAAAATAAAGCTGCAGTAGGTAGGTGGGGACAGAAACACACTATGTACCAACAGAATAACTTGTTGACTACTCAAATTTCATTATTTTGAAAAGAATACCTGTAAAAATGACATTTTTTACACCAGTTTTTATGGGCATGCCCAGGGCTTTTAGAGGACCATTATCCACATTTTGGAACATATGGAAAAAGTGTAATAACATTTGAATGCTTCAACCCACATATATCAATAAGGGCTCTAATGAAAGCTTACACCTAAAGGAATCTATATCTACACACAGTGTCCTCTATTAGTTATGGAAATTCATGTTCCATAATAAAAACAATAAAAAATACACATTTCTATGTAAAAATGGTCAATACAAGTTATGGGCCAAAAATATATTTATATTTTTATTTTTACTTTTTTTTATAAAATCCCCAAACTTATATACTGTATTTCTTAAACTTTTCAACACAGCTAAAGCGTTTTCCATGTGCCACTTGATGGCAGCAATCACTAAAACAAGAAAGCACAAGGCGTGTCGTCGCTCTTCCCATTATACCTCGCGGGTCGTTGAATACTTTTTACACGGCGTACAGCTTCTATTATTTTCGGCGTTTATTTACTTTAAACTTCTACTTTTATTCATATTTAAACTGCGAAAAATTTGGGGAAAATCACAATAAACAACCACCAACTCTGCAACTGGCACAAATCCACCTTCAAGCTCCCATTGTTTTTTACAGTTAAGCATGAATCACATATCAAAATGCTTGTCTGCTCATTGGCTGTAAGTTTTGAGTGTCAGTCACAGTGTCCAATCAAACTGGTAGGATTCTACCCGAGTTCAGAGCTATCCCTCACCCTGCAAGCTTTCTGTGACACTGGTTGGCTACTGAGGTGCCAGTCAACCCCAGACCCGTCGTAATTGGCCAACTTAGGTGTCTTTAGCTAACACTTCCGTTTTCATCGGTAATGGTTATCGCCCACAGAAACAAATTACTCTAATATGAGCAATATAAGTGAAAAAAATTACTTAGGTGGTCTCAAGTTATGAAACATTTTCTGGGGTTTTGTCCCTTTGAGAATATATCGTGTGTTTTTGGACCTTCGTTTACTGGATTATATTGCTGGAGCCTTACGGACACAATGGGATCAATACTGCTAAATAATTTATGTTTGACTTGCAGGGGTCTTCAAAGGTGGCCGTCAACTCTTAAAAGTATGTACCCGGGACTTCTCTGTAAAAAGGCTTTAGTGTCAGTGCTGTGGTTGTTTGTGTCAAAATGGTTTTTTATCATCGGAAAGCGAGACTTTGAAGTTTCATTTTTATGTATAGGGTGTCGAGATGCATTGCAAGATGGGGATACACATTACTTTAAAGTTTTGAACCCCTGTTTGTCCGGGACGGGGCGTATGGCGTTAATTGTATTAGGGTTTCTATTTGTATGCATATTCTTGCGCACCTTCCCAGTCATTTCCTTTATTTACCCATTCGTTTTATTTCACTGGTGTGCGGTGGGGGCGGGGCC
>NW_024379252.1:0-34596 GCF_016835505.1 Polypterus senegalus
ATAAGTGTACGCTCATATTTGCTAATGCATGGATATAAATCAAACCACTTCATGCTATTTCAGAACATTAAGAATATTGATTTAAGACTTCTCCAATGGAGCTAACAGCCTAGCAGTGACAATTTATTTACCCCAGATGAGCTGGTATCCCACTACAATGATGGACTATACAGTCTTTTAAAGAACGTTTCTCCTTTGACAATCCAGACTGTCTATTTTGCCCACTCTGCCCACTGGTTTACCTTGGATTTACGCCAACAGAAAGCTAAAGGTCTCTGCTTAGAATGTCTTTATACAAAGATGGGACTTCATGTTCATCATACATATTCTTATGTAAAAGATGTATTATTATAAGGATGTTCTCTCTTCTGCAAAAACTACATATTATGCAACAGTTACTAGGTCCAGTGACGAGAATACTAGGGCTTTATTTTCTATTGTTAATAGGACTCTATGACCACATGACAATCTTCCATTTGTACAGTATTCTCCTGCACTGATCAATGTAACTCTTTATTGACCTTTTTTAATACTAAGGTTGGAAATATGCACCAGCAGTCTCTAGAAAATCCTGCACATTGAACATTTTATGTTGCTCACTCTTCTTTTTCTAGTTTTTAAACTCCCAACTATGGAGGAAATATCTGGTATTGTTAGAAAATCTAAACCCTCTACTTGTCGAGGTTGGATCCACTTCCTACTCATGTGTGTTAAATCTGGTTTGTCTTCTCTTTCTTCTTTAATAACTATCATACAATCTTCACTTATTTATTTATCTTTAAAATGGCTGCAATAACTCCAAAGAAATCTGATGTAACCTAATTAATTATTTTACGGTTTCAAATTTACCATTCCTTTCAAAAACACTTAAAAACTGTTGCTATGCAGAACCTTCCTCTACACCATTATTGGCAAGCATTTGTTTCAACGCGCTTCAGTCTAGTTTATGCCTGTTTCACAGTATAGAGACAACCCTGGTCAAAAATCAAACAATGATCTGCTGAAGGCAGCCTGACTCTGGGCTGTTAACCATACTTGTGCTCCTTGAACTGAGCTCTGCCTTTGACACATGATATTCTCCTACAGAGATTAGAATCAATTGGTATCACTGGCACACCAAATGCCTTGTTTAAATCTTGCCTCTTGGATCTTATTCAGTTTATACAGTTAAATTTCCAGATCATAACTTTGCCTCTGTTGTTAGTGGTATACCCAGGGCTCCATTTTAGACCCTATTTATAATTTCTCTTGGTTATATGTTCTAGAAATCTGATAATCATTTCCACTGTTATGCTGATGACCCTCAGCCGTGTCTGTATACTAAGGCTTACTCCACACTTGCACCCTCTTCCAACTCTAAATGCTTGCTGAAAGTTAAATCATGGTTGTCTACTAACTTTCTCACAAATTAAACAGTGATAAAATAAAGGTTCTTCTGGTAGGAACTAAAACTGTTTTGGGCAAATGTGACAATATTTCTCTGACCATTGATAATTCCCAAATCTCTTCTTCCTCTCAAGTTAACAGTTTAGGTGTCATTCTAGATAGTACCTTAAAATTTGAAGCACATAATATCACTTGGTCTGCATATTTCCATCTATGTAATATTAGTCATCTGTACTCTGTTTCTTACAGCTAATAGCACTGCTATTCTTGTACATACTCTGGTTATTATCTCTTAATTATTACTTTAATTTTATCCTCTCTGGTCTTCCTCAAAAATTCCTCTAAAAACTCTAACTAGTTCAAATGCTGCTGCAATTGTGTCATTACCAGAACCCTTTCCAGAGAACACACTACTTCTGTCCTTCACTAACTTCACTGGCTCCTTGATTAAACGCATTGATGTTAAGATTTAGCTTTTACATGCAAGACCATTTTGCAAATTTGGCACCTCCATATCCCTCTGCTCTTTTTAATATCTTCTACTTCTTCCCATATTCTTAGATAGTCCTGCTCTATTAATTTTATTATACCTGCTGCCACCTGACTACTAAGGGGTATGGGGCTTTCAGCGAAGTGGCACCTCTACTCTGGAATTCATTCCCACAAGACATCTGTATCATTAACTTTCTTCCTACTCTTAAATCCCATCCTTAAAATTAATCTCTTTAAGCTTGCTTATTTTGTTTGATATAAATTTTAGTTGATATATTTACTTTAAATGTTGTATTAACACTGGTTTAATTGTAGCTGTAATATTTTTATTTTATATTGTGATAATTGTTATTAATGTGCTTTGTAAAGTATCTTTGAATGCTTTCAAAATAAATAAAGTTGTCAATTAATCTTAACAATTCAAATATATGATATATATGCTTTCATCACAGTTTTCTACAAAACCTAACAAATTACACAAATTTAGCATCTGCATATTTGTATTCAGCAAGATAGTATGCTATTTTGACAATATTCCTAAATGCATATTTCCACATGTGTTTTCTGTTAACACAGTACACGTATTAATAAGGAAATGTCCTTTGTGCTTCGAAACATTGAAACACTAAATAGTTTGTGTCTTGGTATCCAATAAATGGAGCGGATTATTTCATCACCATTGTAGACAAACCAAATAGCCACTTTGTTAGAAACTTGCCTTTGCTTGCTACAACTTAGGGTTGGGTGATAAAATTATTTAAATTTTTGATCAGAGAAAAACACTTGATGAAAACAATGATAAATGTGGGCTATAATAAATCAATAAAACTTGTTTTTCCCACATTAAGTTTTAAAAGACAATGTGTTTTGATGCCAGTACAACCACCAATCACTATGCACTTTGCAAATTTGCCCATCCCCACAAAGAAGCTATGTTGTAAACATTAGCAACATGGCCGATTGTTTGGGAAATATGTCGTGCAACGAGGACATCCTGGTAAGTGAAGCTGAGAAGGAAAATTTCTTAACTGCTCAGGTAGAGATAATACCAAAGAAAGGCACATGTTTTGGAAGTGGTTTTGCTAACTCAAAATCAAAGCACAAATAAAGCCAGCATAAAAGACAGGTCCCAAATAAAGACTATTACAATAAACCTATTCCACCACCTTAAAAATTCCACCCAGTCGAATTTTCTGAATGTCAAAAGAACCCTTGAGTGATGTGGCTAGTAAGCCTTTGAGCAGCAGTACTGCTCCTAAACAGCAATCAACTGTGTCGTCATTTGTCACTATGACCTTAAATAGTAGAAAATCAAAAAAGCATCAGAACATAACAAATGTGGCCACTTACTTCATGGTGAGGGACATGATGCCAGTGAGTGTTGTCAAAAAAGAAGGCTTCAAGAAACCTCTGAAAAAAATCTACCTGAGGTTTAAACTCCCTGGCCAAAAACATTTTTCTCCAGATGGTGTTTCCATAGCTTTACAATGAATGGTGCGTGAAGTTAGAAGCTGCATACTTCTCCAATATGACAGACTTATGGCTGAGTCAGACATCAGAAGCCTTACATAAGTCTTACTATCCACTATAGTGATACGGAATGGAGTTTACAGCACAAACTTCTGCACATTGCATATTTTACTGTGGATAACACAGCAGAAATGGTGCACAATGGCACTCAAGGATGCCCTGCCATCCTGGGGGCTTAGAGAGGACCACAGGGCATGTATTACTACAGACAACAGAGTGAACATTGTCAAAGCTGAAATATTGGACTTGCATTTAGTGCTTCAGACATAGATTGTACCTAGCAATTGGCAAGTTAATTAATTTAGCATTGTGAATCTACTTTGCACTGTGTTGCTTATATTACATTTTTAATACTAACAGTACAATATACTACAAATGAGTTGCTTATACTACTAGGCTAATTGTTCATTAATAATACATGAATATACTGTTCTTTTATCAATACAGCAAGAGCTGGAAGAGATGATAGAAATGAAAGAGCTATAGGTACTTGTAAAAAGTGGCCAGCGCATTTTCTTTTTCATGGAAAACAAAAGCAGAGATACCTGGCAGAAGCTCAAGGGGACTTTAATCTGCCCAAATATAAACTGGTAACAATATCCAACAAGATAGGGGTCCCATCAAAGAATGGTAGGGAGAGAGATTGCTGGAGCAGGAGAAGGCCATTGCAAAGGTACCATCTGCTAACAAAACATTCTCAAGTCAGTCCACGAGGCACTAAATTCACTGGTTAGTATCACTGGTACTGTCAGGGAATCATTTTGTCACCTACCTGCTCAGTAAAGAGGTCCTACTGCCAGGTGATAAGGAAAAAGAACTCACAAAGAACATTAAAACTATGGTAATCAGTTACTTAAATGACAACTATGATGACACTGCTATTGATGACCTTCTAGGCATATCGTCCCTCTTTAATCCATATTTCAAAACATACTAAAAAAATCTCATCGGCTTATTAACATTTCTTATTTTAACTTATTTATTCAGAATATATTAGGATAGATACTCTTTAAAAACAGAAATGTTAGTATGAAACTATATCATGATAATTATCGAAAATTGATCAGTAAAAAAAAAAAATGTATTTTTCATATCACCCAGCACTACTACAGCTGTTGTTAGTGCTGCAAGTGTACAGATTCCCACAGTCATACATGGGAAGTTGTGAACATGTTCAAGGTTTCCCCCTTCACCTTGAACCATATATGCCAGACAGAAAGGAATACAAACTTGGACATCTGTAGATGGGCTCATTACAATCAGAAAATGAATGTGAAGTGTCAGTTACTTAATTGTGATTATGTAGGATTACTGCATTAAAAACAACTAATGTTGCCATCATTTAATCTCCTGTAACAAATTTGTGACACTAAAAGTTAAATTATTGTAACTTACATCAGATTGGTCATATCCTTGCACCCTCAGGGCATGTATAAATCCATTCCTGAACTAACAGAATAATGAGATAAAAGTGTCAATAATGGAAGCCTGTGTGTATGTGTAGGTACATCTGTGTGATTTACCTTTTTTATTTTAGTAATTTTTTTAATAATAAGCACAATTCTCACACTTGCACGCTGAATTTCTCCTGCCTCAACCACAATGCATTTTCAAACATGACTTCTGTAGCTTTTCGTTTTGACATGCATTGATGCAGCGCAGTATCATCACCACTGTGAGTCATTTTTATATTTAGTTTATTCTCACATTTATCTCACATATTACAGAGCATTCCACAGTAATTTGTCTACCTGCAGTCATGCATGAGGGTAGTACAGACTTGGATACTCAGTACTACTGATACCACAATAAAAGCTAGTACTGTTACTTTTTCATAATTTTGTATCAACTTGGTAATGAAGCATATATTTGTGTGAGATCCTAAACTCAAAATGAAAGTGGGTATAAGAACTGGTAAGGGGCTAAGTCTAGACAGCCTTACTCTTGAATTCTGTACTGCATTGAGCATTCAATTGCCTAAACATACCATCCCCTAGAAATCACAGATGCATAGTTTGTTATCTTCAGGTGCCAACCTGCAAACAAACACACACTTATTTTTATATGTCGTTATTTTACAGACTGTAAAAGAATGTGTCATCCTAGCTTAGAAATGCAACAAAAATATTTAGATTAAGGATGCTAAAATCCAAGAAATTCAGTAAACGATTTGTATAAAGAATAAGAAACATGTAGAGGTCTACACATAATTCTAAACTCAAGGTTAAATTACAGCAGCTCAAAAGTGGCAGATTTAATATTCAGCATATTTTTATGTATTCTGCAGAGTACTTAAGGGATACCAAGAATACTCCAATCAGTTATTCCACATTTTATGCTTATGTAGCTGTTTAATGCTTAAATGTTGGGAGGGGGGATTCAAATATGCAGCATGCAACATCCTGTTTTCATTTAGGATGCTGTACTTTTTTTTTTAACCCATTTTTGTCCTCTCACTGTGTACTTTATCTTGGGTGCTCCATGCTGGGAGCAGCACAACAATAGACGTGAAGGGGGCTATAAAGCAGCTAGTGACATGCATCTACTTCTTCTGATTTGCCTCATTTTAGGTTTGAATAAGAGAATAGATTAAAAAATAAACCTGAACTAGAAAAACTCTATTTAAGCAATAAACACTATGTCAGTTCTTATTTTATACACGTTTCACCTCTTTTTATAGCTCATGATAAGAAGTGAGTGAGCTGGGTAAGGGATAGCTACATGTAACAAATATTTATCATTGGAAAATCTAATCCACAATGAGAAAAAATACTCATCACCCATAATTGATTTGTAAGACTGGCATTTAATTAGAAAAAGAAGCAATACTGAAATCTTGCTTTCTCTGTAAAAAAAAAAAAAAAAAATTGTGGTTTGACAGTGCTGGGCTTAGCTCTAGACCTCTTTTATTCTTAAACAGTTTTCACCTTTAAATTGGCAAAAAGTTTAAATTTATTCACATCCTTAATTTAGACAAGGACTACAGTTTTAGTTCAGGTTAAAAATCAATATTTGCATCATATCTTAAAATTAAAAACTACCCAAATTATACTGAGATAAAATAATGTATTCTATTAGTTGGTCAGAGGTCCCACAGACTCCACGTTAATGTAAATATTTAGACCAAACTTCTTGTTCTCATCTCAAGAGGCAAAGTCAGATGTTATTTTAAAATCATGATTTATCTATAAAATGGGATGCTCTATGTAAATTATATGTGCTTTTCATGATAATGCAAGTATCAAAACAAAGTTCCATAAGTTTGATTGTGCATACACATAATTGTTTCCTCAATCCTGAACTCAAGTCTGCTTTAAAAAAAAAACATTAGCATGCTCCTTGTACAAGCTATGATAGAGTGTAAAACTAGGTACAACATGATAAAGTGGTGTCTTCTGTGTTGATTCTACTCAAGTGTACTAGACTTACCAAACCTGCTTAATCCAATTCAGATCTAAAGAAGAGCCAGAGTCAATGTTGGCAGCAAAACATGACTAGGTACAGGAGTTGAACCAAGGAAGCTTGATCCTTAAGAAACCATTGCATTTTAATATGAAAGACTTCAGAATTTCAGGCTTACCATTCTGACAAAAGAAATAATCAAAAATAAACCACAGCATACCCAGTAATAGTAAAAACCATATGTTATAGTGTATGTTTGAAAATACTGCATAAACTAAAGCTTTATTAAAACATTTAAGGGTATTCATACCTTTTAAAGGATAAAGAAAGAAAGATTAGCATTGATTACCTGTTTCTTTGTGGAGAAATGATTGACCTGCTTATTTTTTTCAAGGGAACGTTTTATACTTTTCCGACATTCAGCTTTCTTCCACGATACATTGCACCATTCAGCTGAGATACAGCCATTGAGATATGGTTTTCAGTGGGCACCTCAATAAAGGCAAAGCTATAGACAAATAAAAAAGGCTTTGTAGCAAACAGAACATTTAATTTATGTAATTACAAAGTAGTTTTTTTGTAATTCTTTTATTAGAACATACCAAGCATTTATGTTACATGGGCAAAATTTTGTGCTTTTTCTAAAGTGTTTTAAGATTTTTATCACCATTATGATTCCATTCTGCTTTTCCAGCTGTTCTGGTTATTACTCTACTATTTACTAATCAGTGGGTCAGACACAGAAGTGGTTTCAGTCTTTCATCATTCAGTGTCCTTTGCTTGGGTGTTTGCTCTGCTCATTTTTAATTAAGGCAATAAACTACACAGAACAAAGAAAATTAAAATGAAAACTACAACAGACAGTTAAGCATTTAAAACTAGAGCAAAATGCAAATATTTCTAAATGTATTATACAGTCATATGAAAAAGTTTGGGAACCCCTCTCAGCCTGCATAATAATTTACTTTCAACAAAAAAGATAACAGTGGTATGTGTTTCATTTCCTAGGAACATCCGAGTACTGGGGTGTTTTCCGAACAAAGATTTTTAGTGAAGCATTATTTAGTTGTATGACATCAAATCAAATGTGAAAAACTGGCTGTGCAAAAATTTGAGTACCCTTGTAATTTTGCCGATTTGAATGCATGTAACTGCTCAATACTGATTACTTGCAACTTGGTTGGATTAGCTCATTAAACCTTGAACTTCATAGACAGGTGTGTCCAATCATGAGAAAAGGTATTTAAGGAGGTCAATTGCAAGTTGTGCTTTCCTTTGGCTCTCCTCTGAAGAGTGATAGCATGGGATCCTCAAAGCAACTCTCAAAAGATCTGAAAACAAAGGTGTTCAGTATCATGGTTTAAGGGAAGGCTACAAAAAGCTACCTCAGAGATTTAAACCGTCAGTTTCAACTGTAAGGAATGTAATCAGGAAATGTAAGGCCACAGACACAGTTGCCGTTATACCCAGGTCTGGCTGGCCAAGAAACAAAGGAGCGGCAGATGCGCAGGATTGTGAAAGTGTTACAGACAACCCACAGATCACCTTCAAAGACCTGCAAGAACATCTTGCTGCAGATGGTGCATTTGTACATCGTTCTACAATTCAGTACAATTTGCACAAAGAACATCTGTATGGCAGGGTGAAGAGAAAGAAGCCCTTTCTACACTCACGCCACAAACAGAGTCACTTGTTGAATGCAAATGCTTATTTAGACAAGCCAAATTCATTTTGGAACAAAGTGCTTTGGACTGATGAGAAAAATTGAGTCATCTGGTCATAACAAAAAGCGCTTTGCATGGCGGAAAAAGAACACCTCATTCCAAGAAAAACACGTGCTACCTACTGTCAAATTTGGTGGAGGTTCCATCATGCTGTGGGGCTGTGTGGCTAGTTCAGGGACTGGGGCTGTTGTGATGCGAGATTTTACATATAACTTGATAAATATTTTGTATGTCTTTATTTGTAATTTAGATAAAGCAATGTAATTGCTTATGACAGAGTTGGGACAGGATGTGTCTTAAACCAGTTTGGAGTATTTCTCTGCTAAAGTCTTTAAACCACCCACAAGGAAGCCAGGATGTTTAACATATGGTTTGGGGGCAGGTGTTAAGATGTTCTATTTCCTCCATTGGTCTGAGGTATGGCTGTTTGGAATTGACTTGTCTCAGAGGCCTTTAAGTACTATGATGTCCTATTGGCTGTAGGGGTTGGCCAGAAAACCCATAAATTTGCTTGCTTTTTCTCACTCTCTCATACTAAAATCTGAAAGAAGCATCTCTTGCTAACCTGTGATGATGAAGAAGTATCTCTCTCTCTCTCTCTTACTGATCTGACCATCACACCATGAATTGAAGACGACACAATGAAGAGCACAGCTTCAGCCATGTTGAACAGGCTTGAGGCCTGCTCTAAAGAAAGCTGAACATTAATGATGCTTTAACTAGAGACATTTTAAGTAACTACAAGTCTGTATGCTGCAGATCACCATTTAATCAGGTTGTATGGTTGCCAATATTCAAATGTACTTTGCATATCGTTACTATATATGAATATTATCAATAATACATAATTTTGTGTGTAACTAAACTCCCGTTTGTCTTTTACTACATCTAATTGCCTGAAGTTTATATTATATATATATATATATATACACACACACACACACGAGGTGTGGCAGAAAAGTAATGAGACTGGCAACACTGCGCTGTTGTCCTTGATAGAGCATGTGTATCAGTACCCTCCCATAGCTCAATGCGAGTTTCAACTCCTTCCGTTAACTACGTGATTTTTGTGACTGCTATTAGCGAAGTTGTGTTTTGGTTGTGCGTCACGCAAAATGGAACAGCGGAATTTGGAGCAACGTTGTGCCATTAGATAGATAGATAGATAGATAGATAGATAAACGGCAAGTGTGACGTTTGAAGAGTTAAAACAGGCCTATGGGGAACATTGTTTATCCCGAGCTCAAGTTTTTCAGGGAGGCCTTCAACTTCGAAAACCAATGAAAACATTGAACGTGTGAACACTCTTGTGAGATCAGACCGTTGTTTAACATTAAGAATGTTGAGTGAACAATTAAATTTGAACAGATTTACCGTTCATCAAATTTTGACTGAACATTTGCACATGCGAAAGGTCTGTGCTAAAATGGTGCCGAAAAACCTCACAACTGAGCAGAAGGACAATCAAAAACACGCATTCCTGTGGTTCCCCAGCCCCCTTATTCACCTGACCTCAGTCCGTGTGACTTTTTCCTTTTTCCTAAACTGAAAAATGTCCCCAAAAGACGTCATTTCGGGACTTTAGAAAACATCCAAAAGAGTGTAACGGACATGCTGAAGACCATACTGGTTGAACACTTCCAGCGCTGCTACCAACAGTGGGAACAACATCTCCATCGGGGTGTGTGTGTATATATATATATATATATATATATATATATATATATATATATATATATATATATATAGAAGGGAAGGTGGGGATAAGTTATATACAATAATACCTTATAAACAGTGGTAACTCTGTGAGATTAGGCATTCTAAGGCCGGAGTTATACTTCACGTGACGCGACGAATGCTGCAGCGGATGCTCCTGCTACGCAAGCGTTGTATTGTTCATATTTGTGCGCCTACTTTACGTAAATCTGGAGGAATCCACCAGGTGGCAGTGCGAGATATTATCACGGTGAGAACATGTTCGTGTTCTCTGTGTTGTGAATTGCCTAGAAAAGGTATTAAATTCTGATGACACCTTACCGTAATATCTCTGAAAAGGATGTTTATTGATTAAATCCATCAATCCAGGGATGTTTCCATTCCAGGAAGCATTGGGCACGAGTGAGAAACAGTCCCTTGACGAGGCCTCAGCTCATCGCAAGGTGAATACAAGCACACACATACACTAGCGTCATTTTAGCGGCATAAAATCCCCAAATCTGCATATCTTTGGAAGGAAACCGGAGCACAGTGTGGAATACAAGCAGGAAATACCAGCAACATAACTCCCTGCAAGACAGCAGTGCTATCGCTCCGCCACCGTGACACCCCCATGTGTGTAATTATTCCCCCATGTGTGTAATTAACAGTATTCATTATTTAAACGAAATTATATGTAAAATGTAACATACACACTTTAATGCATTTTATCATGAAGGTGATATCAAGTATAAATCTAAAGATTCTAAATGTGCAGAGAGTTGGAATATCATACATTTAATTTGTTCTGTGTGGCAATCTATTGCTGCTTTCCGCTGCTGAAGCAAAATGCCGACATACAGATGCATTCATGGTGCTTTTATATTCAAGCGTTGCATATTCTCGATTGTAATGACAAGATACATTTTAAAAGTCTCACATACCATCTTTTGTGCGTCTATTTTTATTTAGTTAGTTTACTGACTGTCTGCTTTAATGATAAAGTAAACTACGAGGTTAAAGTGGACATTTCGAGATTAAAGACGAAATTTCCACTTTAATCACAAAATACACGTTTTCACTGTGTCATTTATTTTTTTCTCAGTGGCTCAAATATAACGCTATACATTATGTTGCTGCTGTTAAGTTGCAAAAATTAAAAAATAAAAAAGACATATATAAATGACACAATACATTTTCAAAGTCTCACATACCATCTTTTGTGCTATTTTTTTTTTTTTTTTGCAACTTCACATCGGCAACATAATGTATAGCGCTGTATTTGAGCCACTGAGAAAAAAAATAAAAGACATGGTGGCGTGTATGTGATTAAAGTGGAAATTTCGGCTTTAATCTCGAAATGTCCACTTTAACCTTGTAGTTTACTTTATCATTAAAGCAGACCATCGTAAATGTCATCCCAGTTTTTAATTGCTACAAGCTTCTTGGACCTGACAGCAGGTAAAGTAAAAAAATAAAAAATAAACGGCACAAATGATGGTATGTGAGACTTTTAAAATGTATTGTGTCATTACAATCAGGAATATGCAACGCTTGAATATAAAAACACCACGAATGCATCTGTATGTCTGCATTTTGCTTCACCACTTTGAACCATTCATCAAACAGCAAAGCGCGCACATTGATCCCGAAGGATCTCCATAGAGGCTTGCTGTCACATGTAGATAGTAAACGGAGACTCTGACGTCACATTCCCACTTTTAGCACACTCGCCCCGACTTTTGCTGGTACTGCAACTTGCGCACGCGTCGCGTTAATTTCTGAGGACCTGCTCAGAGGACACGTGAAATGATTGCTGGGAACGCGTAGCAGCCATGATGCGGGCGCGCACGCGCGTTCTGAGCGTGAAGTATAAATGAGCCCTAAGGCTATATATTAATAATACAATAGGGGAAAGTAGAGCAATATATTACTCTACCAAGATAAAACAGGGGCCCTAGTTAAATTCGATGGTTGGATGAATTCAACCCATCAACAACAAATTCTTCAGGATAATGTTCAAGCATCAGTCACAAAGTTGAAGTTATGCAAGGGTTGGATATTCCAACAAGACAATGACCCAAAACACAGTTCGAAATCTACAAAGGCATTCATGCAGAGGGAGAAGTACAATGTTCTGGAATGGCCGTCACAGTCCCCTGACTATCATCGAAAATATGTGGGATTTTTTGAAGCAGGCTGTCCATGCTCGGCAGCCATCAAATTTAACTGAACTGGAGAGATTTTGTATGGAAGAACGGTAAAAATACCTCCATCCAGAATCCAGACACTCATCAAAGGCTTTTGGAGGTGGCTAAAGGCTGTTATATTTGCAAAAGGAGGCTCAACTAAGTATTGATGTAATATCTCTGTTGGGGTGCCCAAATTTATGCACCTGTCTAATTTTGTTATGATGCATATTGCATATTTTATGTTAATCCAATAAACGTAATGTCACTGCTGAAATACTACTGTTTTCATAAGGCATGTCATATATTAAAAGGAAGTTGCTACTTTGAAAGCTCAACCAGTGATAAACAAAAATCCAAAGAATTAAGAGGGTTCCCAAACTTTTTCATATGACTGTAAATGTAAGTATTACACTTCTGTGCTTTTCTAAATGCAGAATATTAGGTGACAAAGATCAGCTAATTAAATGTGATCAATTATGTGGTGGAGTGATATCTTGTATATAAGTTGATAAATGTTTTGTATGTCTTTATTTGTAAGTCAAACAAAGTAAATGAAATATTAGCATTTCAAAAGGCATGTTTTATTTCACTAATGAGAACAGTAGTGCTTTGGTGTCTAACTAACCAACCACCAATTCTTCAGGACTGACTCAAGATGTGATGGAGTTGGTGTTAGTGGAAGTGTCCCAACCATTTTCTCAAGAGTGATTCAGTGTAGGACATTCTTATAAGCCATTCCCCGTATGAAGGCCATAAAACTACATAGCTGGCAAGCTTCAGCTAAACAAATGGTATTCACAACTTGAGGGCAGGTGTGAAAGGTAAGATGTGCACCCATTCGTCTGAAGTATGTCTGTTTGGGATTGGTTTTGAATCGGAGGCCATTCTGTACCACAAAACCCTACTGGTCGAAGGATTTGGACAGAATGTATAAAATTGGTCCCTCTCTCTCCCACACCATGGCCATGAAAACAGCACAATGAGGAGCATAATTCAGCAGTCAGATTAAAACAGGCATGTAGTTTGCTCTGAAGATACAATGACTTGACCAGATTTGAGTAACTACAAATTTGGATGCCATCTGAAAATACACATCTAACATTTATCAGGTTGTATGGCTGCCAGTATTCACAGGTACTTTGCTTCATCATTATTACTTTATGAATATTATCAATAATACATTATTAAAATATGTAACTTAACTCCTACTTGTTCTTTTATTCTAGCTAATCTCCTGGGGTTATAGATGTAGAAGGGAAGGTAGGAGAAGTTACAAAGTACAATACCTTATAAACAATGGTAAGTCTATGGGATTTGAAGCACTCTGATAAAAGTCTACACAATAAAGAGTACAAAAAGGGAAAGCAGAGTAATACAGGACTCTACCAAGAAAAAACAAATTACAAGGAAAAAGACCCACTGAAGGGGAAGCTGGTTGGAGCAAAAACCTGAAGTCACAGTGGGTCCAAAAGACTTTAGTAACCATTGCCCTAAAGGACACTCACAATCACTACAGTTTTTGTTGTTGATTTACATCAACACAACTACTAGTGCACTGCTACAGTTGGAAGATTTATCATGTTTTTCTACTGTTTAATTACCTACACAAAAAAAGGGTCCGTTAAAAATGCAACTAACTTCTTAGATTTGGACTTGTTTAAAGGGGGAATAATTTGCATAAAAAGGCTTAAAAGTTCTCAAATAATTACTGTAAAAGAACTTGAGTCCAACATCGTAAGATACACAATGGATCTTCTGAAAGTCCTTTTAGCACTGCTGATGCTCCTTGTATTAGTAATGACCAAAAGAGAAACCTATAGCAGTCTAATTATTTCCACACTGCCATGATAATGAAAACACATTAACCATCTAGGCTGTAAAGATTGCTTGTTTAAGTAAACAGATTTACTGGGTTTAATCGGATTATATAAAATGAGCTAATGGAAATGTAGATGGGTTGAGTAATTGATATATATCCTATAACCAATTATGTTTTGCATTTAGAGATGGTAGAGGACTGCAAAAACAGTTGGTGTAATCTTGTGTGTGTGTGTGTGTGTGTGTGTGTGTGTGTGTGTGTGTGTGTGTGTGTGTGTGTTGTTGGACAGCCATGGAGGGTTCCTGCCTTGCACCCACTTTTGCACTGCGTAGGATGACAAGATGGAGGAGAACAGGTTTAAGAAAAACATAGTACACATATAAGATGGGAATCAAGCACAGCCAAAGCAGAATGATGTAGCATTGCTACCATATATGCCTCAGTGTTAATTATCTACAGTTTAAGTAAAAGTCAAACAAAAATATTTCTTAATCATTCCCTTTTTCATTTTTACCACTTTTGAAGAACAAGTAATAGCATTAAGAATCAAAACCAAAATAGAGCATAAGTAATGTTCCCAGGAATCAACACAAAAAATTACACAAAAAAAAACCCCAAAAAAAACAAAACACATGAATGAAATTTTTAAACTTCGCTTAGTGGATCCTGGCTGTTAGTTTAAAATTAGTTTCAAACTGTTTACGATGTTCTTAGCATCTTAAGGAGCTGAGATGAAGTGTTTTATTCTTGAATACAGTCTTCAGCCACAGAGGGTGCAGTAATAGCTACCAGATATCCACATCCCCCTAGAAGTCTGTTAGTGTGTGTGTGCCATGTCCTCTGAAAGCTTTATTGTCATAAGTCAGTGAGAAGGGGGAGACAGTTGCATAGCTCCCCGAAAGAAACATTAATATGTGAACTAGACGTAATTTATGCATAATGAGAGTACTTTCTCAATCCTATCTGTAATCTGCTGCAAATAAACAATTAAACATTTTAATCACAAGTAATAGCATATTAATCGTAATTTATTGCATTTCCTTCAAGTGTATTAATATTTTTCGATACAGCAGAAACAACTCAGTGGTTCTTTTCTAATAAAAAACAGTTTTATTAATTAACAAATAATTTAATAGGCAAGAAGTTTACTGAGCACTTTTATGTAACAGAAACAAGGCCCAACAACCACCCTCCGGATGTTGGTATAATATTTTGGAAAACCAATACATATTGTTTGGACTGCTGTGTTGCAAGACAATATACCAAAAGGACCAACAATTACAGATACAATTAAATATTTAAAAAAAGAAACATAAAATCATGGTTCAGGTTTTGTACACAATCCGCATTGCTATAGCTTTACTGTGTGTTACACATAAGTAAACTCTGCCACTTTTACCCAGAGAGGAATCATTAATTAGATTGAAAATATATATAGATTAGGCTTATAAATA
The DNA here is from genome assembly GCF_016835505.1 of Polypterus senegalus. Taxonomy (NCBI): domain Eukaryota; kingdom Metazoa; phylum Chordata; class Cladistia; order Polypteriformes; family Polypteridae; genus Polypterus; species Polypterus senegalus. The sequence goes on from NW_024379252.1 coordinate 15,695, forward strand.
TCAAAGAAAAGACTGAAAAAAAAAAACTACTAAATATTCATCTAATATGCTTATTAAGATGTTTTAAATTACAGTATATATTGTCATTAAGTGTGACGCACAGTAAAATTAATTTACACATTTAGAGGTTGCGATAAATCATACACATTAACATTGATTAATCAGCAGCTCTCAGAGATATAGAGATATATATATATATATATAGATATATATATATATATAGATAGATATATATATATAGATAGATATATATATATATATATATATATATATATATATATATATATATATATATATATATATATAGATATATATATATAGATATATATATATATATATATATATATATATATAGATATATATAATTTTCTCACGCTTGGGACACAGATTTGCACAGAGACACAGGAGGTCGTAGAAACAAGAACGATTTTTATTCAAACACTGCAAACACATGAGCTTAAACGTGCTCCATGACAAGTCAGAGATGACTGTTCCGCTAGGAGCAGAGAAAGATAAAAGCAAACAATCAATTCCAAAACTGACAGGCGCAGCAAGGCTTATAAGTTGGCAGAGTACCGCGCGAGGCTTGTATTACGCGTTATAGTGCAAGGATAAGGAGCAATGTGAGGGTAGTCAGTGTTTCAGGGTTTGTGGTTTTCCCAGGGGCGTCTGTATCTATTTGGGGTGCGATCAGCCCTCCAGCTCACACCCTCCCTCAGCTTTATTCACATTCCTGTGAATCAAGCGACTCTCTGTACCAAGTTCATGTAGTTGGGATAATACGTCTGCGTTGACGTGTTCAGAACCTGGTCGGTGCTTTACTGTGAAACTGTAAGGTTGTAAACCCAGAAACCATCTCATTAGAAGAGAGTTTGTATCTTTCTGTCGGTACAACCATTGAAAAGGAGCATGATCAGTTACCAAAGTGAAGTTTCGTCCCCACAAGTACTTTGTAATAGCGAAGAGCTTCCACAGCCCACCTAATTGCCAAGCATTCTTTCTCAATTGTAGAATAATTGCGTTCCCTAGGAAGTAATTTCCTACTCAAATATGTGATTGGATGTTCTCCATCAAAAATTTGTGACAGGACTGCGCCCACACCAAATGCACTTGCGTCTGTTTGCAAGATAAAATCTTTTGTGAAATCCGGGTTCCTTAGAACTGGGTAAGAAGACAATGCTTTTTTTAAATCATTGAAAGAACATTCGCAATTTTCTGTCCACAAGATAGGTCGTTTTTTTCTGCCTCTAGTGAGTTCTGTAAGAGGAGCAGCTCTATGTGCAAAATTTGGAATGAATTTTCTGTAGTAACCAGCGAGCCCCAGAAAAGCACGTACTTGTTTCTGTGTCTCAGGTCTCGGGTAAACAAGCATTTCTTCTATTTTCCTTAACTGTGGTCTAAGAAAACCCTTGCACATAGAATAGCCTAAGTAATGGGTCTCGGACATGCCTAGTTTACATTTCTTAGGGTTAGCAGTAAGGCCAGCCTGTCTCAAGCTTTCAAGAACGGCTAGAAGCCGCTCTAAGTGTGTTTTCCAATCATTGCTAAAAATCACAACATCGCCAAGGTATGCCCGGAATATTCAGAATGAGGACGTAGGATCTGATCCATCATACGCTGAAAAGTTAGAGGTGCCCCGTGAAGACCAAACGGGAGTCTTGTAAATTCATAGAGTCCGTCAGGAGTTGCAAATGCCGTTTCTCACAACTGCTAGCCTCTAAAGGCACCTGCCAATAGCCTTTCATGAGATCTAGCGTGGAGATATAGCTCGCCTGACCCAGTTTTCCAACAGTTCATCGACACGGGGCATGGGATAAGCATCGAATTTAGAGACCTTATTCAAGCGTCTGAAATCGATACAGAACCTGAACCGTCTTGCTTTGGGACTAATCTGACTGGGCTGCACCAGTCACTTCTTTTTTTTTTTTTTTTTTTTATTAATTTTATTACAATCCATACAAAGCAATCAAGTTTTTACCAAAAGAAAAATAGAGTTAAGAACAGATCGATCCCCACCCTTGAGAGAGAGAGCAAGCCAAACGGCATAAAATTTAAGGCTTTTAAACATACCTAAATTAATAAATTCTCTGTGCTTTATGAACTTATTTTAAAATATTACTGATTAGATCCTGCCATGTTTTGAAAAAGTCTGTACGGATCCTCTAACTGAGTATTTGATTTTTCCAATTTCAAATAATATAACACATCAGTTTCCCACTGACTTAAAGAGGAGAGTTTGGGTTCTTCCAGTTTATCAGAATAAGTCTGCGTGCCAACAGTGTAGTGAATGCAATCACAATTTGTTTGTCTTTCTCCACTTTAAGCCCTCTGGAAGAACCCCAAACACAGCTGTTAATGGGTTAGGAGGGATTGTGAGTCCAAGGCTGTCTGAAGGTAATTAAAATTTTTGTCCAGAATAATGTTAATTTGGTGCAGGCCCAGAACATGTGACCTAGTGAGGCTGGGACTTGGTTTGCAGCGTTCACAGGTTGGATCATGCCCTGGAAACATTTTGGAGAGTTTTAGTCGAGACAGATGTGCTCGATATATAATTTTGAGTTGTATAATTGTATGCTTTGCATATGGAGCTCGAGTGAATTCTCTGCATTGCTACTTTCCACTCCTTTTCTGATATATTAATTGAGAGATCTTTTTCCCAGTGTCCTCTTGGATCTTTGAAAGGGAGGGATTGTAAAATGATTTTATATATTGTAGAGATGGAGTCTAAGTCCTTGAGATTGAGCAATATTTTTCCAGCATGGATGAGGGTGCAAGATGAGGAAAATCTGGAAGGTTCTGTTTAACAAAGTTCCTGATTTGAAGATAGTGAAAGAAATGTGTAGCTGGAATGTTAAATTTGGAATGTAATTGTTCATAGGATACAAAGACGTTGTCTATATAAAGATCTCTAAGCAAGTTAATTCCAAATTTTTCCAGATATTAAAACTGCATATGTTTGTGAAGGTTGAAAGAGGTGGTTCTCTTGCAGAGGTGCCACAGATAGAAGCTTCTCCGTCTTAAAATGCTTTCTACATTGGTTCCAGATTCTAAGTGAGTGGAGCACAATTGGGTTATTAGTGTATTGCCGATAGCGTGTGTTTATTGGAGCACAGAGCAAGGAATACAAAGAAGTACTGCAGGATTTTACTTCTATTGTGGTCCAAGCCTGTGTATGTTCTTCTATTTGTGTCCAGGTTCTTATCGCCTGTATATTTGCTGCCCAGTAATAAAACTGGAAGTTAGGTAGAGCCATGCCACCTTCTGCCTTTTGTCTTTGTAGGGTCGCTCTTTTGATGCGTGGATGTTTTGAATTCCAAATAAATGAGGTTATTGTTGAATCTAATTGCTTAAAGAATGATTTATTAATGTATATTGGGATGTTTTGAAATAAAAAGGAGCTTAGGAAGAATATTCATCTTAACAGTGTTAATTCTTCCAGCTAGTGTGAGATGAAGGGTTGACCATCTATGCAAGTCTTGTTTAATTTTTTCCATGCAGACGCGAAATTTTGTTGATAAAGAGCTTTATGTTTACTTGTGATGTTTACCCTAGGTATTTAAACTGTTCTGCAATGATAAAAGGTAGGGTGTCTAATCTAATATTATATGCTTGAGAATTCACTGGAAAGAGTACACTTTTATTCAGATTAATTCTGAGACCAGAGATCTTTTGAAATTCTGTGAGTGCTGCAAAGACTGCAGGCACAGAATTTTCTGGGTCCGATATATACAGTACCATGTCATCTGCATATAATGAGATTTTCTGTTCCAGTCCTTCTCTGCTAATCCCCTTTATCTGATCAGTATTTCGACAATGTATTGCCAGTGGTTCAATGGCAATGCAAACAGCAGCGGTGACAAGGGCATCCTTGTCTAGTGCCACGTTCTAGTTTAAAGTAGTCTGAGCAAATGTTATTGATGCAAACTGAAGCTTCTGGGTTAGTATACAGTAATTTAATCCATGCACAAATGTTGGGCCAAACCCAAACTTCTCCAATGTAGTAAAAGGTATTTCCATTCAATCATGTCGAATGCTTTTCTGCATCCAATGATAATAATATTTCTGGGGTGTTTGATTTAGTTGGTGAGTATATTACATTAAACAGGCGTCGAAGATTTGAAGATAAGTGCGGCCCCTAATAAATCCAGTTTGGTCTTGTGATATTACGAGGGAGCACTTTCTCCATCCTTCTAGCTATGATTTTAGAGAGTATTTTAACGTCGTTATTCAGAAGTGAAATTGGTCTGTATGATGCACATTGTAATAAGTCCTTATTTTGTTTTGGAAAACAGTGATTAGTGCTTGGCGAAAGGTTTGTGGAAGAGATTGGTTATCTCTGGCTTCTGTAAATGTTGCTAATAGGAGGGAGCTAGCTGAGCGGAGAATTTCTTGTAAAACTCTGCAGGGTAGCCATCAGGGCCTGCTGCTTTCCACCTTGGAGTGACTTTATAGCATCTAGTAATTCTGATAATGCAGAGGTTTATCAAGTTCCTCCACACTAAAAGCGTCTATTTGTGGTATCTGTAATGTATCCAGAAATGCATTAGATTGTGTATTGTCTTCTTTAAACTCAGTAGTATATAGGGATTTATAGTAGTCTCTGAAAGTGTGCATTATATTTTTGTGTTCGATGATTTTATCTCCGTTATGTTAGTGATTACGAGATTGCATTGCGCACTTCTTGCTTGTGAATTTGTTGCAGCTAAAAGCTTATTAGCTTCATCTCCATGTTCATAATAATGATGTCTGGATTTGTAAATTAGATGTTCAGTTTCTTTAGTTGTCAAGAGGTTTAATTCTGAATGTAGAGCCTGCCTCCTCTATGTAGAGTCTGCTTGGTAGTCTGGCATGTTCTTCATCTATTTTAGTAATTTCGCTTTTTATCTCTGCTACTTTCTTGGCTTCGGATTTATTTCTGTGGGAAAGATATGAGATAATCTGTCCTCTTAAGAAGGCCTTAAGAGTTTCCCAGAGTATTCCTGCAGAGATCTCAGGGATGTATTTGTCTCTAGAAAGAATTTGATTTGTTTGGATATAAATTCAGTACAATTCTCGTCAGCTAATAGAAGCGGGTTGAGGCCATCTGGGTGAGTGTATGGGGCTTAGTAATTTTAGCTCCAAGATCATAGGTGCATGGTCAGAAATAACAATAGCATCGTATTTACAAGATTTAATCTTAGGCAAGAAGTTATTGTCTATAAAGAAGTAATCAATCCTTGAGTAGCAATGATGTACTGGTGAGTAGAAAGAATATATTCTTGAATTTGGGTTTAAAACCTCCAGGGATCTGATAAGTTGTGATCAGTTATAAACTTTGTAATTATCTTTGCGGTGTTAGATGCGTTCCCCTGTGGAGGAAGTCCTATCTAAAAGTGGATTTAGAACACAATTAAAGTCCCCAGCCATTATAACTTTATGAGTGTTCAGATTGGGAATGGATGCAAATAAATTTTGTATAAATTCCTTATCATCAACATTAGGTGCATAAACATTTATCAAAATCATTTTACAGTTAGATAAGTCTCCCATGACCATTACATATCTCCCTTCAGGATCCAATACTACATCTGATGCTACAAATGGTACTGTTCTATGTATGAGAATTCCCACACCTCTAGTTTTCTTTGTAAAACTAGAATGGAACATTTGGCCAGTCCAGTCTTTTGCAGCGGAACTGATCCTTGCTTAGTAAGTGGGTTTCCTGTAAAAATACTATTTTAGCATTTAGATCTGTTAGGTGAGAGAGTACTTTCTTTCTCTTTGATTCGTGATTCAGGCCTTTAACATTCCAACTTACGAAGTTAACTGTCCCATCATGGAGACACTGATTCTAAGTTTTTGATGTCATTTTATAGTCTTAACTGGAAGTGAGACAGTTTAGGTCTTAATTTCCTATTTCCCCAAGAGTTGTTGCCATGCAGCTTATTATTACGTTGGTAGTTATAATTATAAAGATTAATGGATAGATTAGGTATAGATCAAGCCTGCTCTCTTTCTCTCCCCCCCTTAACCCCCCACCCTCCCTTTTGCCTCCCCAAGTGAGGCTAAAACCCACTTCACATAGTCCCAGTCCTCTGACATACCCAGAGACAGAGCACTTCCAAAGCAAAACAAGCCCCAATGCAGCGGCGCTTTAGGGTTAAAAGATAGAGATATCTGTTACCAATATAGTATGCACCAGTCACTTCTACTTTCACGAATTACACCCAGTGTCAGCATCTTTTTTACCTCTTAGCGCAACAATATTTCGCCGCACTTCCGGTATCCGGAACGGCCGCATCTGTACGTGAACATCAGGTTCATTTGTAATTTTATGTTTTGTAATGTTAGTCTTGCCTGGTAAATCTGAAAAGACATCAGTGTTCCGTTCTATCAAAGATAACAGTTCTGTCTTTTGCGTGTCAGTAACATCGGTCTGAGAAACAGCAGCCAAGGAAGTGTTAACCTCTTGTGGTCGTGCCATTCCTTCAAGAGGTTAATGTGTAAAATCTGGAATGGTTTGCGCCGGCCTGGTATTCTAACCTTGTAATTTACGGACTCAACGCTCCTCAATAATGGCGGGGCCCTGCCATTTAGCTAAAATTTGTGTGGATCCGAGGGAACCAGTACCAAAACACGATCGCCAGGTTTGAACTCACGGAGCTTGCTGCGCCTATCGTAAAGACGCTTCTGAGTTTCCTGTTCTCGTTGTTGGTGTTCCACAGCAATAGAGGAAAGCATAGAAATTCTGTCTTGCAACGAAATTAGTCGATATGCAAAGCTTCGACCTTGAGCTGCTCTCTCGTTTCCTATCCGTTCCTCACGTACCACATCCAGGATGCCTCTCGGCCGCCTGCCGAATAACAACTCGAAGGGACTCAAGCCAGTGGACGCCTGTGGCAATTCTCGCACCGCGCACAAAACAAAAGGTAGGACAGTATTCCATGTTGTAGGATCATTATGAGCAACTCGCCTGATCATCTGTTTCAATGTTTTGTTAAACCGCTCAGTTAAACCATTAGTTTGAGGATGGTAAACAGTAGTACTCAATTTCTTAATAGCAAAGCTGTCACACAATTGTTTCATCACACGAGAAGTGAAAGGTGTGCCTTGATCAGTTAAGATTTCTCTAGGGATACCAATACGAGTAAAAGTATCACATAGTGATTTGGCTACAGTTGAAAAGTTGGCCTTTTTCAGCGCAATCATTTCTGGATATCGTGTCATATAATCAACCAACACCAGCAAATATTGGTACCCATCCTTAGTCTGAGGTAAAGTACCCACAATATCTAATCCCACACGCTGAAAGGGAACTTCCAATATGGGCATAGGACAAAGGGGAGCCCGAGGAGGCTTATAAGCAGAGCGATCTGGCAGTCTGGACATGAAGTAAAAAATCGTTCAACATCTTTTCCCATATTAAGCCAATAAAATCGTTTTGATAACTGGTCTCTAGTTTTGTCGGCACCGAGGTGTCCCCCCAAGATGTGTGAATGTGCCAGATGCAAAACAGTTTCCCTATGTGCTTCAGGTACCACCAGTTGTTCAATAAATTCCCCCTCCAAATGATCTGAGATCACTATGAAAAGGCAACCGTCCTTTTCTATAAAGTGTGGGGTTTTCACACCCCCGGAATTACGCTCTTGGTAATAAGAGTCATTAGCAGGCGAGCCTGTTTAAATGCATATTCTAATGAGCTATCAGTATGCTGCAAGCGCACAAAATCTGATTGTTCGTTAACGCTTCGGTTTGTGTTGGGCGTTTGCAATCTGGGAAGATGTAGAAGGACCAGCCCATTCTGGAAGATTTTCGGGGGCGACCTCCTCCGTCTCGCTGGAGAGATCGGGTTCAATATCTAAGTTGGGCTCTAGATTTTCCCCGGCCGCTACCAGTTCTTCGTCTTTGTTTTCTTCTTCTTCCCCCCCCCACTAAGTTCATTAGTGGACTGGACTACTGGTCCCTTACATTTATTAATCAGTTTCGGAAAAAGGGCATTTCTCCGTCCTATGAGTAATGGCCAAGGGCACGAGTCTGAAACGGCAGACCAAACCTTAAAGTGGCGACCCTATAAGTTAAAGGAAGAAGTAAAGTCTGATAATCTTTAACATCACCATGTACACAGCATATTTTTACAGTCTCACAGTCTCTAAGGCATTCTTCATTAAGACAGTCTCGTCTCACAATACAAAGGTCACTTCCCAAGTCTAACAATGCTGAGATTTCTCTGCCCCCCAATTTCACCGGGATCAACAAGCCATCTTTTCCATCTGGATATGTAATAGTTGAGCAACAAATCTCGGCCAGTCCAATCTCCATTGAATGAGCTGGAGACAAGCGACATTCTCTTGCCAAATGGCCGAGTTGATCACACCGGAAACATCTAGTCGGCTCTGTTTCCGAAATATCCTCTGCGACGTCCATGTCGACATGCTCTGTAGTGTCCACGGTTTCCTCGGCCCGCTGTTGCCGCTGTCTCCCCAGAAACAGGCGTCTCATCTACGACTGGATTTCCCGGGGTCCTACCTGAAGCGACGAGAATGTCCTGTACGTTCGTTCACAGGTTGCAAAGCAGCATGAAATCCACTGCTCTTTCTCCAAGCGGACTGTGAACCCTCTAATCGTCTGGACATAATCGTTAATTATTTAATATCATGACGTAGAAATTCATCTCGAAGAACTTCAGGTATGCCGGCCAGTAATATATTCACGACAACTGTTTCCATCACGTCTCCTTCAAACCAGCAGTGCACTTTATGTATCAAATCTTGAATTTGCGCACGGATTGGGCCATCCATGTTTAGTTTCCAGTCTAAGTGCATAAGTTTTAGACCTCTGAAATAAGTCTTCGGCGGCATCCATCTGTGCAACCACTCCTGGTACCACTTGTCACACTTGGGACACAGATTTGCACAGAGACACAGGAGGTCGTAGAAACAAGAAGGATTTTTATTCAAACACTGCAAACACATGAGCTTAAACGTGCTCCATGACAAGTCAGAGATGACAGTTCCGCTATGAGCAGAGAGAGATAAAAGCAAACAATCAATTCCAAAACTGACAGGCGCTGCGCAAGGCTTATAAGTCGGCGGAGTACCGCGCAAGGCTTGTATTACGCGTTATAGTGCAAGGATAAGGAGCAATGTGAGGGTAGTCAGTGTTTCAGGGTTTGTGGTTTTCCCAGGGGCGTCTGTATCTATTTGGGGTGCGATCAGCCCTCCAGCTCACAATATATATAAATAAATAAAAAGTTGGCCAGTAGGTGACACACCTGCTGCCCCAACCCGACAGCCAAATGCCAGACACTAGTAAAAGCACACACAGTTTATTTTTCTTTTTCTTCCCATGGGAATTGCCTTTACCAGTTTCCCACCAGTACAGCACAGGCACTAAATACAGTTACGCACACAACATTTTCTTCTTCTCGTTCTCTCTACTCCGTTCCTCCTGATGAGCTTCGTCTTCTCCCATTTGATTCTGGCTCGTCGAATGGAGTGCGATAACTCCTTTAATTCAGCTCCTGGGAGTGCTCCACGTGGCCCATCAGTATTTCCTAGAATCACTCCAAGGTGTGGTAGAAGTCCACTATAGGGCTCTGCATCTCCCCCTGGCAGCTCCCAATAGTGCTATACCAAACTCCAGCTCCCAGCATGCCCTGCGAGAATCCATGGTACCACAGCCACCCATGATGGCTGCCCTCTAGCGTCCCAGGGGAGATAGTGCCTTGGAGACTCAGCGCTAAACAAAAACACATTACACAATTGAGAAGACAGCAAAAGAATATGAAGCGAGTGACGCATACAAGCATATTCATAAGTGCAGCTACTGCAGAAACAAAGCAGTGTAAACCTTAAGTTTAAATTAAGTTCATAGACAGGTTGCCACTGGCGCTTGACATGCCTACGAGGAATATGATATTATGAGATACAAGTTTAATGAGAAGATGCAGGGTATAAATGAGACTTTTGATCACTTTATAGCAGAGTTAAAATTGCTGTAACGGAGTTAAAATTGCTGGTGAAGGACTGTGCTTATGCAAACGAATAGGAAAGCAGGGTGTAAAGCTTAACTTTAAATTAGGTTCATAGACCCACTGCCGCTGGCATTTGTCATGCTCAAGACAAATACGATATTCGCGAGATAGATTGCACGAGATAGCACAAGCACAGCTGAGAAGCTTCGATGCATGTACTCTGAGCGGCTCACGTGAACTGACTTTGTTCTGACTTTAACTACTGTGAAATAAACAGACAAACTGGAAGTGTGAGTCGAGAGAGAAACATGGTGGCAGCGTAGGTGACGGAAATGCGGCGAAAGTCACGGCAGTTTGCTGTTAAAAGTTGAGGACGTGGAGACGCTAACACAAAAGTAAGATGGAGGGTCTGAGACTGCCGCAGACATTAAGCCTCAATGCTAAAGAATTGGCGTAAGTCATGGAGAACATGGAAGGACAATTCAGATTATTCACAGAACTTGCAATGCCAGAGGCAGAGGAAAACACTAAAGTCAGATTATTCCGTTATCTCACTGGAGAAGGCGGCAGAGAATTGTGTCATGCGCAGACCGGTGATGCAAGATCTGATGAGTTAACCATGAGCTTGATGATATGTAAATTTGATGAACATTACAACCCGAAAATAAACAAAACTGTAGAGAGGTACAGATTTTTTTCAAGAAATCAGGCAAAGGGAGAAAATATAGACAACTATGTCACAGATCTGAGAGTGTTAGCAGGCACATGCAATTTCAGGGAGATTAAAAGTTCCCTTATACGTGACCGAATTGTGTTTTATTCTCTCACTCTCGTTCAAGCTCCCACACATCCCCCGAATCGGACGCTGTTTTCAGATAAAAATGGGGTATAACAAACACACTTGTTTTGTTACACCCCCTCTTTATTTGAAAACCGTGTCAGATCATGTGCGAAAATGAGACTAGGAAAACTGTGGATGTGGATGTGAGTGTTGTGCGTGACTGAGATTTTTTTTATTTAGTTTTATTCTTGAGTGTTCCTGCTCACGCTGAATTAATATGCATCTTCTGATCCATGATGTCAAAGACGCACTGACAAAAAAGAGAGACTTAGGTATATATGACATTTGGAATAATTTATTTTATGACCTGTATTGTACACTTCAGAAAACGTTGTTGCACTAATGCAACATTATAATCATTTGCATGCCTTCATGCGGTTGTAGTTACTGACCGCGTTTGGTTTTTTTGTTCTGATTTTGTTGCTTCATGTTTTGGTATTTCTTTTCAACTCCAGGAGATGCAGAGGACAGCATAGTACAGAGAGGTCAGTTTCGCGCTATATACAATCATCAGGTACAAATGTTAACATTTCCCACACACACTCAAGGACCGTCTTTACGACATGTGTATAAGGTGTGAAGCCTGAAGTCCAAAGAGTAAATAAACACTTTTACAAAAAGTACAAGTATAACAAAACAAGTGCGCTTTTATTCAAGAACTAGCAGAATACCCGCGCTTCGCAGCGGAGAAGTAGTGTGTTAAAGAAGTTATGAAAAAGAAAAGGAAACATTTTAAAAATAACGTAACATGATTGTTAATGTAATTTTGTCATTGATATGAGTGTTGCTCTCTCTCTCTCTCTCTATATATATATATATATATATATATATATATATATATATATATATATATATATATATATATATATATATATAAATAATGTGATCTAGTCAGATATAGATATATATATATATATAGATATATATATATATATATATATATATATATAGATATATATATATATATATATATATATATATATATATATATATATATCACAGCCTCTCGTGTTGCACCATGGCGTGTGTTTCGTTTATTTGCCAAATTTCAACCTTCTACCTACACGGAAAGCTGGAGAATTAGTGATGATAGTGAGTCAGTGAGTGAGGGCTTTGCCTATTATCTATACTAATAAAAGGCAAAGCCCTCACTCACTCACTCACTGACTCACTCACTCACTCACAGACTCATCACTAATTCTCCAACTTCCGTGTGGGTGGAAGGCTGAAATTTGGCAGGTTCATTCCTTACAGCTTCCTTACAAAAGTTGGGCAGGTTTTATATCGAAATTCTACGCGTAATGGTCATAACTGGAAGCAGTTTTCTCCATTTACTGTAATAGAGATGAGCTTCAACGCGTGGGCGGAGTTTCGTGTGACATCATCACGCCTCCCACGTAATCACGCAGTACATAGAAAACCAGGAAGACCTCAAAAAAGCACTCAAGAAAACATGCATTATATAATTGAGAAGGCAGCGAAACAATAAGAAGCGAGCGAGTGACATATACAACTATATTCATGAGTTCTGCTACTCGAAACAAAGCACGATGTAAACCTACACTTTAAATTAAGTTCATAGACAGGCTGCGCTGGCGTTTGTAATTTAGTGCCTGCCCATATAAGGCCGTCCGTCAGCGGCAATCCAATAGCAAACTGCCACGGGTAAATATTCACGGGTGAAGGACTGTCTGTGCTTATGGAGAGGAAGATGAGATGGTCAGGGTGGTGTTTGACACAAACTCAGCGAAACTGCGAGAGAAAGTTTTAAGTGCCAGGACTAAGGTAACATTAAATAAAGCTATGGACATAGCACGAGATGGCACCAGCACAGCTGGGAAACTTCGATACAAGTACACCGAGTGGCTCACGTGAACTGACGCAGTGCACAGATAAAAAGCAACAGTTCCAAAGAGCACTGAACAAAAACCGAATTACACAATTGAAAAGGCAGCAAAAAATATGAAGCGTCTGATAAGCATATTCATGAATGCAGCTACTGTGGAAACAAAGCACACGGTGGAAAAAGTCAATGTCCCGCTAAAGGAAGACAGTGTAAAAACCCGTGCATGCAGTGTGTCAGGTCTCAGATAAAGAAGAAGACGTGCTGTTTATTGATGCAGTAAGAAACGAATCGATGAATGAAACCTGTCATCTTTACAACGATTGACAAACACGGAATGTAACTTGAACACAACACATCCTACAAATACGAACCTGATTGAAAGAAATAATGATAATCAAATCCTTGATGACAGCAACACTCAGTAACACTCACAAAACAAATACTGTATATTGATAGTCATGTTACGTTATTTTTAAAATGTTCCCTTTTCTTTTTCTACCTTTTTAACACACTACTTCTCCGCTATGTCACGCGGGTATATATATATGTATATATATATATATATCCGCTCTACATACTCGAATAATGGATACTTTATTCGCCATCAATGATTGTTTTGATAAAGCCATACTCAGTGTATTCATTAGATGAACGGTAAAAAAGTAAGAGCGAGGGGAGGATGACTCATTGAGGCATGCAGGCTGTAGTGTGCGTCAACTCTATCTGAATTGCGCGATCACATTTGAAAAAATATATCTTTTCAAGTTCTATTTAGTCCATATGTGTCAAACTCAAGGTCAGTGGGCCACATCCGGCCGGCGTGTAATTATATCCGGCCCATGAGATCATTTTATATACTGTATTATTGTTATTAAAGCCCGGGTATATGAAGCGCTGGTAACACAATAAACTACAGATCCCATAATGCAGCACTTCAGCTGCCTTGCCGAACACTTACTGCGTTAATCAAGTCTACCTTATGATGCGGCAAGTTATTGGCGGCTAGAGTTATTGCCGCTTGAGTTTGCACGGCGCTTTGGTGACTTTGAAGAACAAAAAAAGTCCGTCTACATGCGGCTCTAACCTTGTGCATGTTTGGTAGCACATATCTGTGTGAGAAGCTCTTCTCAGTGATAAAGACTAACAAAACAGCACACAGGAGTCGCCTCACTGATGAGCACCTGCAATCCATCCTGAGAATATCCACAACACAGAACCTCACACCAAACAGAAACGAACTTGTGGCCAAAAAAAGATGCCAGGTGTCCAGCTCTAAAATGAAATATGAGCAAAGACAACTGAATGATTTGATTTGTTATTGCACGTAAGAGCGGGAGTCAACCGCTTTTAACAAACAGCGTATTGCACTGATACTGAAATAGCTGTGTGTGTATATATGTAGATATGTATGTATATGTATATGTATATATATATATATATATGTATTTGTGTGTATATATGTGTGTGTATATATGTAGATGTATAGATATGTATATATATATATATATATATATATATATATATATATATATACATTATATATATATATATATATATACATATATATGACAACACTCATCACTCACAACTGTGACAAAACAATTACATTGACAATCAGGTTACATTATTTTCAAAATGTTTCCTTTTCTTTTCATTGCTTCTTTAACACACTACTTCTCCGCTGCGAAGCGCGGGTATTTTGCTAGTCTATACTAATAAATGGCAAAGCCCTCACTGACTCACTCACTCACTCTTCACTAATTCTCCAACTTCCCGTAGGTAGAAGGCTGAAATTTGGCAGGCTCATTCCTTACAGCTTACTTACAAAAGTTGGGCAGGTTTCATTTCGAAATTCTACACGTAATGGTCATAACTGGAACCTATTTTTTCATCCATATACTATAATAGGCTTCTGCTCAATGGCCGTGGGAGGCGGAGTTACGCCTCCCACGTAATTTAGTGCCTGCCCATATAAGGCTGTCCGTCAGCGGCAATTCAATAGAAACACTGCCGCTAAATATTCACGGATGAAGGACTGTGCTTATGCAGACGAAGATGAGATGGTCAAGGTGGTGTTTGGCACAAACTCAGCAAAACTGCGAGAGAAACTTTTAAGTGCCGGGTCTTAGCTAACATTAAATACAGCCGTGGACATCGCACGAGATGGCACCAGCACAGCTGGGAACCTTCGATGCATGTACACCGAGCAGCGCACATGAACTGACGCAATGCACAGACAAAAAGCAACAGTTCCAAAGAGTGCTGAACAAAAAACGAATTACACAATTGAGAAAGCAGCAAAAAAATATGAAAGCGTGTGACACATACAAGCATATTCATAAGTGCAACTACTGCAAAAAAAAAAAAAAAGCACACGGTGGAAAAAGTCAATATCCCGCTAAAGGAAGACAGTGTAAAACAAAAACCCGTGCATGCAGTGTGTCACGTCTCAGATAAAGAGGAAGATGAGCTGTTTATTGATGCAGTAAGAAATGAATCGATGAATGAAACATGTTATCTTTACAACGATTGACAAACACGGAATGTAACTTGAACACAAACATCATACAAATATGAACCTGATTGAATGAAATAATGATAATCAAATCCTTGATGACAGCAACACTCATAACACTCACAAAACAATTATTGTATACTAGCAGAATACCAAGCGCTTCGCAGCGGAGAAGTAGTGTGTTGAAGAAGGTACGAAAAAGAAAAGGAAAAATTTTAAAAATAACGTAACATGGTTGTTAATGTAATTGTTTTGTCATTGATATGAGTGTTGTTCTCATATCTATCTATATATATCTATGTATCTATATATATCTATCTATATCTATATCTATATCTATATATATATATATATATATATATATATATATATATATGAGTGTCGCTGTGATATATATATATAGCAAAATACCCGCGCTTCACAGCGATGTCATTTGTTAAAGAAGTTATGAAAAAGAAAAGGAAACATTTTAAAAATAACGTAACATGATTGTCAAAGTAATTGTTTTGTGTATTTGGCGGCAGCGTCCCGAAGTTGTTTTCGGCAGCTGCATCAGAAAATGTACCACACGCCTGAGACGCCTCCTTTTACTGTTTTCTCACAGCTTGATTGCTGCTGTCATATACACACACACACACACACACACACACACACACACATACACACATATATATATATATATATATATATATATACACATACATACCTATCTACATCATATATACACACACATACATACATACACACAAATTATATATATGTATGTATGTATATGTGTGTGTGTGTGTATATATATATACACATACATATACTTGTGTGTATGTTTGTATGTGTCTATATGTGTGTGTGTATAGGTTTGGTCACTGAGTGCAAGGGAAAAATAATAAATTATAGTCTATAAGTTATTAAACAGTAAAACATTAACGTTTTAACAAGTACAGGTACATTGAAATTACATTTTCTATGTGAACGTTCAAATTTGTGCCTCTGGTAATGTGCCTTACCGGCATTTAAAGAAAATTAGTTTTGTGTCCTCTGCAGTGTTAAGAGAGAAAGGCTTTGGTTTGGGATAAAAGGAAAAAAGGTGTAAAGAAAGTAAAGTTGCCTTTTTCTTTTATATAGTATAGAGAGATGTGTTAAGCTGACGTTATGATCGCCTTTTTGGGGACAGTCGGGTGGCTCTTGTGTAGACTGGTGAGACGCCCCCGCCATTAATCGGCTGTGATGGCACTGTCAGCCCTCCACTCCTGTGCGTATCTTCATAATCCGAGCTGAGGACCTCATAATCGTATAATGCAAAAGAAAGTGTGAATCATTTAATATTATTTTGCCGTGGTGTAGAAAAGGGGTCCCGTGTTTGCATTTGTCTGGGCTATAGCGCAGGGGAGGATGAAAAAATTAAAAGTGCTCACTTTGACTTAAGGCAGAAGCGCGAGTCAGCGCCTCAAAGGCCGGCACAGCTACGCCGCAGCTGGCTGCTCGACCTTTGCTGGGCAGGAGACCCCAGTTTTGCAGACACGTTCATGATATCAAAAGTCTCAGCGCCTTTGGAGGTCATTCATATATATATTGTAGCGTTCTGTTCTTTATTGTAGAGTTCTGTTTTGCAGTTTGTGTTCTGTGATTTGCATCCCTCTCAGATATTTATTCTGTTGTCCCTGTTATTTCTCATGGACTGTAATAGAGTGGAAAGTAAAGGAGGTTCGGAGGGATGGGGTGGAGCCGAAGGGGGGCGCTGGGTTGGAAGGAGGAGGATGGAGACAGGAGAGAGGTCTCGGTCATGTACGCCTCGCTGTGAGATTGTTTTTTGAGTTCTGCCTGTTCGGCGTGGTTGCGCAACAGCAACCGTTTTTATTAATAAAGAAGGGACTAACCAAGTGACCGCCTCGGATCGCTCATTATGTCTGGGAAGACGCTACAATATATAGCAAAATACCCAGCCCACTTGGCGAGAAGTAGTGTGTTAAAGAAGTAATGAAAAAGAAAAGGAAACATTTTAATAATAACGTAACATGATTGACATTGTCATGAGTGTTGCTGTCATATATATGCCTGCCTAAATAAGTCACCCTCTCTTTGCTCTTACTTTTTTACCGTTCATTTAATCATGGCTAGTGGCGGAAAAATTATAAAATGGAAGGAGGATGGCTTTACCAAAACAATTATTGATGGCGAATCGATTATTCATAAAGCTTGAATTGGTGATCTGTTTTTCTGTGTTAACCTCATATTTTTTCATACTTTTTCTCAAACTAAGGTGGTGTGAAGGTAAAATGAATGGGATGCGCTGATCAATGTAATCGTGTACCAGGAAATCATGCATTGACAAAGCTCCCCTTTGCTTGTAATGCAAAGTGTGATTAAATGCATTATTTTTAGCGTGTTATGGAGCACATGCATCGAGCTTCTCAGCTGTGCTTGTGCTAAGAAAAGGAAAGATTTTAAAAATAGCGTAACACGCATTGTCAATGTAACCTTTTGTAAGTAGTGCCTGGAGGATTCAGTGTGTAGAAACTCTAGAGATAGGCGTGTGTATTAATTTGTGGATTTTTCTGTGAGTATTTGGTGGCAGTCTAAGGAAGTTGCTTGGAAGACAGCGTTAGCTGCAGCCTCAGCTCAGAGCGAAAATGATGTGGGAGGGAGATGATGGCGTGACTCCCCACCGCTAACTGTCAATCCCCACAAAACACAGTCTCGGAATTTGCATAAGCACACACCCTTCACCTACAATTTTAACTTAGTTACAAAGTGATCAAAACTCTATTTATATCCTCGTCCTCTCTCATTAAACTTGTATCCCGCACCTGTGGGCATGTGAAAGCATGGCGAGTAGCCTGTCTATGAACTTAATTTAAAGTTTAGGTTTACACCTTGCTTTCTTTCGAGGTAGCAGCACTCATGAATATGGTAGTATATGTCACTTTCGCTTCGCTTCTTATTGTTTAGCTGCCTTCTCAATTATATAATGCATGTTTTCTTAAAGCGCTTTTGGAGGTCTTCCTGGTTTTCTACGTGAGTGCGTTGACAGTCAGTTCACGCGTGATTACGGAGAGGCGTGATGATGTCACACGAAACTCGCTCCCCACGTCATTCCAGCTTAACTCTCCATTACAGTTAATGGAGAAAATACCTGCCAGTTATGACCATTAGGTAGAATTTGAAATGAAACCTGCCCAACTTTTGTAAATAAGCTGTAGGAATGAGCCTGCCAAATTCCAGCCTTCTACCACACGGGAAGTTGGAGAATTAGTGATGAGTGAGTGAGTGAATGAGGGCTTTGCCTTTTATTAGTATAGATTGACAATCATGTTGCGTTATTTTTAAAATGTTCCCTTTTTTTTTTCATAACTTCTTTAACACTACTTCTCCGCTGCAAAGTGCGGGGTATATATGTATATATACCTCGATCTACATACTCTCAAATAGATAAACCACCGCCGTGGTGCAATGGAAGAGCTTTGCCTCTAGGGCCACGGCGTCAAGGTTTGATTTCCAGAGAGGGTGCACTGAGTATATAATGCCTGATGACCCCAAAATTAGAGGCGGCAACGCGCGTCGCGTACTCTTTGTATTATTTCACAGTAAAAATAATATATACACTCACCTAAAGGATTATTAGGAACACCATACTAATACGGTGTTTGACCCCTTTCACTGCCTTCAGAACTGCCTTAATTCTACGTGGCATTGATTCAACAAGGTGCTGAAAGTAAATTCCTTTAAAGGAAATTTGGGGTGGCCTCTATTG
>NW_024379253.1:0-3238 GCF_016835505.1 Polypterus senegalus
TTTTTGGGAAAAAGGGGGGGGGGGGGGCCCCCCCCCTTTTTCCCCCCCCCTTTTTTTGGGGGGAAAAAAACCAATTTCCAAAAAATTAAAAACCCCCCCCAAAAAAAGGGGAAAATTTTTTGGGGAAAAAAACCCCCCCTTTTTTTTAAACCCCCCGGGGGGGGGTTTTTTGGAAGGGGGTTTTCCCCCTCCCCGGGGGGGGAAACTTTTTTTTCGGGGTTTTGGGCAATTTAAAAAAAAAAAACCCTTTTTGGTTTTTTTTTTTTTTTTTCCCCCCCCCCCCCCGGGCCCCCCCGGGAAAAAGGGAAAAACCCAAAATTTAAATTTTTTTTTAAAAAAATTTTTTTTAAATTTTTCCCTTTTTTTAAAAACCCCCTTTTTAAAAAAAATTTATTTTTTTTTTTTTTTAAATTTTAAAATTTGAAAAAAAATTTTTAAAAAAATTTTAAAAAAAAAAAAAATTGCCCGGGTTTTTAAAAAAAAAAAAAAATTTTTTTTTTTTTTTTTGGGGGTTTTTGGGGAAAAAAAAACCCTTTTTTTTTTTCCCCCTTTTTCCCCCCCTTTTAACCCCCGGGTTTGGGGGGTTTTTTTTAAAAATTTTAAGATTTTAAAGGTTTTAAGGGGCCCCCCCCGGGGGGGGGAAAAAAAAAAAACCCCCCCCTTTTTTTTTTTCCCCAAGGGGTTGTCCTCTAAAAAAAACCCCCCCCTTTTCTGGGGTCAAGAACCCTTGGGGGTTTTTCAAGGGGTTTTTTTTTGGTTTTTTTTTTTTTTCCCCCTTTTTCCCCCCCAAAAATTTCCCCCCCAAAAGGGCCTGCCCCCTTTGCGTCGGGTTCCTTCCCCAAATTACAATATATATATATATTTTATAAAACCCAAAACCTTAAAAAATTAAAAGGGGGAAAACTTTAAAAACCTCGTTTTTTTTCAAGGGAAAAAGAAAACCCCCTAAAAAGGGGCTCCAATTTGGTTCCCCTTCCCGTAATTAATTTCCCCCTTTCCCCTTCCCCTTTTCCCTTTAAACCCGGGGGTGGCGAACCTCCCCAAAAAAAATTCCCCCAATCTTCCTTTTTTTAAAAGAAAGCCCCCCATAAAAGTTTCCCACCTCCGGGCCTTTCTTTCCCTTGTCTCCCTTTATTGAAGGCATACCCCTACCTGATTTTCCCCAAACTTCCCGTTTGGGGCCAAAACCCCAAAATTTTATCCTGTTTTTGATTTATTTTTTTTTCTCCCTTTTATTTTTAAAATTATAAATATATGGGGCCCGGGAAAAGAACCCAAACCTTTTTTCCCCTTTTTGATTTAAAGTTTTTTCCCAAAATATTAAATTATTCCCCCCAGAATTTTTAAAAAACCCCCAAAATAACAAGGTAAAAAAAGGGTTTACTTGGGGTTTTTGCAAATTTATTAAAAAAAAAAACGAAACCCCATGCCCAAAAGTTTTTAAAACCTTTTTGCTAAATCTTTGCCGATGCCCCTTTGGCGCAATTCCAGCCCCCAATTTTTTTTAAAATGATGCCACAAGCTTGGCACACCTACCCTTGGCCATTTTAAACCCCATTCCTCTTTACCCCCTCTAAAAGCTCCATCGGGTTTTGGTTTGGGGGCGTCGTTGGGAAAACCTTTTTAAGATCTCCCGGTTGTTCAATCGGTTTCCCGTCTGGGCTCTGGCTGGGCCACTCGGGGACATTAAAGGGTTTCCCAAAAAACCATTTTTGATATCTTGGCTGTGTGCTTAGGTTTTTTCCCCTCTGAAAAATGAACCTTTGCCCAGTCTGAGGTAAAGAGCACTCTGGAGCAGGTTTTCATCCAGGATGTCTCTGTACATTGCAGGTCATTTTTTCCCTTTATCCTGCCCCAGTCCCCCATTTCCCTCCCGCTAAAAAAACACCCCCCGGCATGATCCCGCCACCACCATGCTTCACTGTAGGGAGGGTTTTGGGCTGGTGATGGGGCGGTGCCTGGTTTCTTCTAAGCGTGATGCCTGGCATTCCCCCAAAAAGGGTTCAATCTTTGTCTCATCAGACCCGAAAATTTTGTTTTCATGGTCCAAAAGTCCCCTTCCCGGTGCCTTTTGGGAAAAATCCAAGGAAACTGCCATGTCCTTTTACCAAAGGGGTGGCTTCTCCCCACCCCCAAAAGGGCCCGATTTGGGGGATTACTGCAGAGATGGGTTGTCCTTCTGGAAGGGTTTCCCCCTCTCCCCAAAAGGACCTCTGGAGCTCCCGACAGAGTGGCCATCGGTTCTTGGTACCCCCCTGACCCAAGGCCCCCCTTTTCCCCGGTGGGTCAGTTTAGATGGGGGCCAACTCTAGGAAGAGTCCTGGGGGTTTGAACTTCTTTACTTTATGGATGATAGGCCACTGTGCTCCCTTAAAGGGCCTTCAAAGCAGCAAAAAATTTTTTGTAACCTTCCCCCGATTTGTGCCTCGAAACAATCCTGTCTGGGGGGTCTACAACAATTCCTTTTACTTCATGCTTGGTTTTTCTGACATAAAATGTCAACTGTGGGACCTTCTATAGACAGGTTTTGTGCCTTTAAAAACATGTCCAGTTAACTGAATTTACCACAATTTGGGCTCCCCAAAAAACATCTCAAAAAGGGTCAGGAAATAGGATGCACCTGAGCTCAATTTTAGCTTCATGGCAAAAGGGTGTGAATAATTATGTACATTGCTTTCTCAATTTTTTTTTTATTAATAAATTTAAAAAACTCAAATAAACTTTTTTCCCGTTGTCATTGGGGGTTGTGTGTAAAAATTCTGAGGAAAAAAAAAAAATTTAATTTCCCTTTTTGGGAAAAAGGCTGTAACAAAAACAAAATTGGGATATATATATATATATATATATATATATATATATTATTTGAGACATGCCGGACACCATCAGACTGAAACCCCATCTTTATAAAAAAAACCGGGTTTTTTAATCACAAATAACTGTCCCCGACACAGTGCTCCCAGCACTACTAAACCCTTAATTCGGGCCCTCTCCTTAAATGTCCATGGGCCTTTTTTCCCCTCCACGGGGGTTGTTCTGCTCCCCCCCCCGACTCTAGCTCCCCCGACCGTGGGGATTTTACCCCCCCCAGATGTGCCAGGTGCCCGATTTTTCCCTTTTTTTGGGAGCACTTCCTGGTGTGGGGGGTACTAAATCTTTTCACCCCTAAGCCCTCTGGGGATCCCTGGAAAGGGTCTTCTTCCACCCGGTTTGGCGGGGTAGAAAGCCTCCTGGGCTCTCA
>NW_024379254.1:0-46795 GCF_016835505.1 Polypterus senegalus
AAAAAAAATTCAGATGCTAAAAAACCTTTGCCAAATTCAACGCCTTCTGCTACATAAATCCTGGTCTGGGAAAATGTAAAATTTGTGACATGCTATGCCCCTCAAAGACTGCTCCCAGAATTACACCTCTTTGAATATGCAAATCAATATAAATGTTCCTTAAGTACATCGTTCTATGAAAAGACAATGGCAAAAGCATGGAGAAAAAGAATATTAGCTGAATGTCAAGTGGAGGCAAGGAAAAACATACTATTTGTTAGTTAAAGCAGTTGTATAAACAACAAAAGGAAGTTGATCGAAAGTTCAAGATCAGAATGTCGCAGTGCCAAATAAAATAGAAGCTGTCAGATATCAAAGTCAGCCATGAAAGGGGCAAGTTGTAGCTCACCGTCTGAATGTCATATGGAAGCTTAATAGGGTTGAGAAAAAGAAAAAATAGGGACACAGTGGAAGAAAAAGCTCAAAATGTCAACTTTAATCTCGAATTTCCACTTTAATTACATAGTTTATTTTGTCATTAAAGTAGAACATAAACTTAATCTTAAAATATTTTAATTTACTAGTTTCTCAAATTTCATCATTTGCTAAAGTGGCACATTAAATGCTTTGTATGATGTGTGTTCTTCTATATACTCTATACGTGTGAATCACTACTTCCTTCTTAACGGCTTTCTCTACGCGACAGGACACAGAATATATTACATTTAAAATATTACAACCTCTGAACAATATAAATACTAAGATGTATGCTTGATATTTTCATGATGAAATTAATTAAAGCATGTATTAAACATGCGGGCACGGTGGCGCAGTGGTATACGGTCCATCCAGATATTGTTCCTGCCTCCTGCAAGTTGCTTGCTGCACCATGCTGAAATAATTTAATGCAGTAGTACGTCTCTTTCAAACGTACTAACCCCCAATTCCTGTCCTTCCTTTTCTTTCTCCAAGTAACCAATTGCCCCACAATCAGCTCTTTAATAAATGTCAAGCCATCTGCAAGCTAAGGACACAGATTCTTCAAAACTTTTAAGGAACATTGAAATATCTTCATACTACATTTGAATTATTCCAGCTATCAGTTCCATCCAGAGTCACGTCAGTCCCAGGAAGCATAAGCGAGGCAGGAACAATCCCTGAACGGGGCACCAGTTCATTGCTACCGCTGTCCACTGTGTCCTCACATTTAATTACAGTATACATTATTTAAATGAAGTTCAAAATGTATCTGTATAATCTAATATTTATACTTTACTGCATTTCATCTGAAAATGATATCAAGATCAAGATAGAGCCTAGAAATCTAAATCGACATAGAAGCCAGTCATCATCATCTGTCAATACACTCTCTCTTCTATTGAATTGAATTCCTTTATTGTTATTGTATAGTGCAATGAGATTCAATATGCAAATCCTCCATAAACTTCTTTACCTAGAAAATGGTAAAATAACAACAAAAACAATAATAATAATAATAGATAAAAAATGAAAAATATAAAATATGAAAGCATAAGTGGCTCAGGTTGAGCAATAGTAAAAAGTTTACAATGAGGTAATTGTACTTATAAGTACAAACGGTTCTACCGGGAGCACTTGATGGACTGATTAAGTACATTTAGAGCTCTTGGGATGAAACTGTTTCTGAGCCACAAGGTTTGTGCAGGAGAGACACTGAAGCATTTGCCGAATAGAGAAGTTCAAATAGACTGTCACATGGCTGAGGCAGCATGTGCTAGAAGCTTACCCGGTAATTCTCTCCTCATACATATTGATGAATATACGCAAGCCTGCTGTGAAATAGAAATCAAATCTTGCTGTTTTGCATTATATGCCCAGCTTTATGCCCTGGTAAATACAAATTATTGTCAATAAACCAATAATCCAACTGTCCATCAGTCACTCAGAATATGGAACCAGTATAGGAAGCACTTCACGACAGAGAAGCTTTTATCCGCTGACACTACATGATTATTACTATTTTCTAGTCCCTTAAACCTACACAGTATTTAATCATTGGAAAATAACCAGGATTAAAACATTTTATTTTATTGTATTGAGGTTACAGTGGGAAAGTAATTTTTCATTAATATCTCAGAAAAGGAGTGGAAGGCAGCAATGCATATAATATACTCCAGCTCCATATGGCAAAGCATTCAATCATTCAACTTAAAATCTTTCATCAATCACAATTATCTTATTTTAAATTGTCCAAAATATATCCAGGCCAAGATCCAACATGTGAACTATGCAATCTAGCTCCAGCATCACTGGGTCACATGTTTTGGAAGTGCATGAAATTACGTAATTTTGGACAAAAATCTTTGATTTTTTTTTTTTTTACACTTGATTGTATATAATGTTCTTTTCTTCAAATAAGAATGAAAAAAATAATAATAATTGTTAATATATCTGATTTCTTTATTTTGTGGTATAGAGTTTATTTCCCCCATAATGTTATATGAAAGTTTGATTAATTTAACTTGTCCATTAAATGTTACTCTTCTATAAGTTTTATTAACTGGCTAATGTCTCTTTTGTAGACTAATGGTGTCTCACAATACAAATGTCACAAACAAACAGTGGTTGTTTGAGAAACCTAATCTGAAAAGTGTGCTGTTATTAAACCGCTTTAAAGAGTTTGTGTAAAAGGAAATACCCCTTGGTATTCATTAATTCACATAGCAATGACATAATAAGGTTTTACAATTGGTGTTAAGCAGTTTCTAAGACAGAAACTGCAAAGAATAAATTTGATACAATGATATAGTATAAATCAGGCAGTCCAAATTAATCACTTCATTGTTTATAAACCCACTCTGAAATCCATCAAAGCCAATTCAATCCTTACATTACTGTTATACCTCCTTGCCACATCTGTGTCACACGTGCAATTAAAGCTTTGGACAGTCAGTTTGGATATTTTAGGTTTTCCCAATTTTTTATTTCATGCAAAACCACACAATTCATCATACATTTAAAAAAATCATTACACACTCACAAAATCTTTCATTCTATCTTTCATACTTTGTTACCCCCCCACGTGATGTTTGGGGGGGGTTTAAAATAAAGAAATACAGTATCACCTTTACTTTTACCTAACAAGAGTTCAGTACTTCACAATTTAAGACCAAAAACAACGAAGGTACTTTGAAACTTTTCACTTCCTAGGGGCTAGTATGCCAAGCAAACACGGTTGAGAACACCTGCTTTAGAGTAAATGGAATAAATGGAGGTTTATAACCCATTTTACAGTACAGTGAAAACTAGGATTAAATTTTTGGGATACCTACTGCTTTTTAGACACTCTAAAAGAGATCTTTTAGATAATATTTAATCTGATTGCATTTGATTTTGCAAGGTACCATGTATAACAGATATACTTGGTTTAACTGAACACCTGATATACAGTTTTTCTTAAAGCTGGGTTCCATAAAATGTAAGAATAAATGGAGAGTCTCCAAAATATAGCTAGGTATGTGCGTGTGTGCTTGTGTGTGTGCCACAATTACAGTAAATCTGCTCTTACTGGTACACAGATGACACAAGATGAAATGCATTAAGCTTTTAAAGTATTAATTGACTTTATGCTTTCACTGCCAACAAATACTAGGTGTGAAATTTGATTTGTAATTAAAAGCTAATGGAATATTTATCAAAATGATAGGCACTGCATGATTAATGATTATACTTGAAAAAGAGCATCGTTTTCTTAACATAAATCACCTGTCACATAAAGCTCAATAAAATAGGTAGATTACATAAACATTTCAGGACATGGCTTTGCATTGAGAAAATGATAGATGTGTGGGATGTAAAGCATCAAATCCAATCTTAAAAGATAAATGTGTCATGGATCTTAATTGTCACACATTAATATGCATATAAGATGTCTAGTAATTAGTAAACTATTTCAGTACATCTTTTTCATAGCCACTCATAAAATCAGCATTGCTATAAATATAAAATGTTTTGAGTGCTCTAGGGAAAAGAATAACATCAGAGTATATACTATAAAACAATGCTTGTTGTATTAAACACTGTAATAAATGAAGAGATTGTGTACAGCAGTTATGCTGTCATTGAGTTCTGCCTTGCACATGATGCTAGTGTGATACGCTCTATCTCTACATAACCCAGTATTGGATGAGGTGGGTTAAACAAAGCAATGGGATGGATGGAAGTTAACTGAAACTAATCAGAATTAATTTATTATCTATCCATTTATTAAAAACAATCCATTATATTTTAAAATCGTTCAGTCTACTGCTGGATTATGTGAATTTCCCTTGGGATTAATAAAGTATCTATCTATCTATCTATCTATCTATCTATCTATCTATCTATCTATCTATCTATCTATCTATCTATCTATCTATCTATCTATCTAATTCAGGGTCATGGGAGTCAAAGCCTATTCAGACAGCATTATACACAAGTTGGGAAGCAACTTTGGACAGAGCTAATATGCCTTTTAAAAGAAACATTGTTGTCCTGCCCTGAACGGTACAAAAGTGTATTTTCAAGAAACCTTTCATTTGGAAAAGGAACAGAAAGAAACTACTGATCGTGATAAGGCCATCCAGGACCCAATCACCAAAGGCTAATGCTGAAAAGGGCTTTGATATTTTGAAAACATGAACTAAAGAGGAGAGCGAGGAATGAGAAAGTCAGTTTCCACCTGTAGTTGAGTTTAATTGTTTGAAAAAAGCTGGAATGATTGGATAATGTCTGTCCTGAAAATAAACTTTGCTTTGGAAGGAACCATCAAGTTATTTCAAAACTAAGTACCAACACACATCAGCACACACATAAAGTCAGTCAGTCATTTTCTAATGCACTTAATCCAGACCAGGGTCATAGGGGGCTAGGGCCTATCCAAATTATCATAGGCGCAAGACAGGAACAACCCATGGACAGGGTGCCTCCCCCCACACACACATTGCACACACAAACCCCAACCACACCCTAGGGCCAATTTAGTATTGCCAATCCACCTAAAATCTGGACAATGGGAGGAAATCAGAGGAAACCCACACAGACATAGGGAGAACATGCAAACTCGACACAGGTTTTAATTGCTGTAAAACAAATGTGCCATCTAAATAATTGCCAGTATCACTTTTTTAAACATCCTATTCATAGTCTTGATCCACTAGTGATTTTGAACTTTTTTTTTCTTAGAAACCATCATTTTGAGGACAACACATAATGAGCAATAACCAGATGAAATATAGTAATGAGTTTCCTCTGAAAGTAATGAAAAGTCAAGCAAAAGGACACCTTTTATTGGCTAACTAAAAGAGCATTTAGGGATTTAGTATTCTTAAAGTAAGAAAGAATACTGAATGAAAAACATTAAAATGTAATCCTAGTATTGATAAAATTAAACTGACCAACTGATTAAGGATGGCACAATGGAACAATGGCAACCTGGACACAGGTTTCATTCTATACCTACCATACTGTACTTATCAAGATTCTAGGTTTAGGTACTTGGTCCTACCTGGCTCAAAAATATCAGTTACACATTGTAGAAGTAAAAGCCTTGAAGAATTTTCCCAATTTAGATAGCTACTACTCTTAACCAGGATTTAGGCGTGCTTGTGAGCTGTCCTAACTAGCTAGGAGCTGCCAGATGATGGAAAGTAGGCAGAGATCAGCACACATATTCTGCAAAAGACAGAATATTCTGAAAACGCTTGACAACAATGAACTCAGAAAATATATATTGGTTTGACAGATGGAATAATATTTGTAACAAATCTTGTACTTTACATGATCCCTCCATCAACCTGAAGAAGCTGTGCATGTCGCTGAAATACAATTGTTGTTAACATTAATGTTTTGGCCAAAGGGAAATGTAGCTTTGCAACAGCAATGATTTGTGTTTGTTATAACCAACTATTTTTTGAATTTGGCACCAAACTTTGAAAGCTCTTACAGTGAATAAAGTAATGTGCAAACTTACTCCTTTCCCCATAACTTCATATGAAGTAATGTTAAAGCAAGCAGCATTTGTTAAAAATTGCTGGTTTTCATGGAGTTTTGATTGATGGCACACAAATCACTGTCACAACTATGGATGATCATGTATAGTATATGTGAATCATAGTATCAACAAACAGGTGGTCAAGGATTCAAACTGTACTGTAGTAGCCAGCATATCACCCTGAAGATAGGTCAGGGTTGGAAAAGTGTTAGGTAGTGAAATGTCACATACTGAGCTCTGCATTTCACAAAAATCATATTACATACAATGAAAGATTCAATAAGGCAGGCACAAGCTCCCAGGGCACTGGATAGATAAGCAGAAATCATGAAGAGAGGCACAGCAAATAACTTTGGAAGATGATCTAGAACACTGGAGAGTGAATATGACTTCATAAACTGTATTGGAATAGCTGTGGCTAATTTCAATAATTGTTACATTATGAGATGTTTCCCTCAGCCATAACAGCGAGAAGGTGATTCTTTTCAAAGTATGGCGAGGATCAGTCATAATTAAACTTGCCCATCATTGGGCTCTCTTTACTCTCATTCAGTGTGTTTGTCTAGGTCTTTCCATCTTGGTACTCAGTACAGTGTTATTCTTCATGTTGTTGCAAAGTGACAACAGTTATGTGCAACCTAGTGCAATATCCTACCTTATCATGTTTCCTCCTTCTTCTTCTCCACAAGTTTGAATATCATTATTGTTACTGTTATTATAATTATCTTTGTGGTAAAGACTTTGCATTGTATCAGAAAACTACAAAATGTCATCCTGAGTGCCATTTTATGGATTGGCTGTATGAAATTTGACTTGGAATTCTACTCCCTCACTGGGAGCAGGGTAGGACACTACTTGACTACTCTGGGGCAGGACAAATTCTTTTCCTAGTGTGACCTTTAGAGCAATTCCTAAAAAGTCGTTCTGAGACACTACATACAGGCACTGATCTCTGCCTGTATTGATTTTCAATAATTGTCCCTTCTGCTTGAGTTTCCTTTCAGTATTTTGGGTTCCTAAATGTCTAACACGCACTTATCAGGCTGATATAAAAGGTCAACTAGTTCACTATTGCTGTATTTCTGAATGTATCCTGTTATCGCTGGCATCCCATCCAGTAATGATGTCTTGTGCCAAGTGCTAACAGGATGGAGTTACAAACTCCTTGTATCACAAAATACATACAGTATATATTCAGAATTAGGAAATATATATATTGAGGGGATTATCTTAAAAAATAAACATATATTAACAAATTATGAACACTTTTATTTCTTATAGAAGATTTAATATACTGTATATCTCACCTTTATCTCTCAAGTTTTTATGTTTTAATTGTAAGACTTACAGTATAATATATGTTATTGTTGCCTGAAATGTTAGATTATAGGGTTCTTGTGGAATAATGGGTTTCATTAATTGATGGATGTAAGAGTTGGAAATGTAAGATGTCATCTGTCCCACTGGAGTATGGATTCCTCAATCCTTGTTGTCACATCAGGTCACATCCTCTTGAACCTAAGCTAAAAAGATTCACGGTCAGATGTAAAATCACATTTAAAAATAATTGCCTTTCTATTAAAAAGATTAATATCTTCAAAACAGAGCAGTGATCCTAGTTTAAAATACAACTGCTAACCTATTAATAAGAGAGTCTGGTGAACTTTAATTGTTTATATTTTGCTTTAGAAATGGATGACCAGATTAAGATTTGTTTATTTTCAGCTACATGTTATTAACTTTTTCTTCATTATGGCACGTCTTTTTAAGACTATATCACAGTAATAACCTTTATTGATATAAATACATGTGCTGTAAATGATATGAGCATTCACTATATTGGGAATAAACAATAAAGAAATATACAAGATAATCAAAATACCACTACAACAGAAAGATACTATGCAAAATTAAATGGCACTAAAATAAATCTGAGTCACAAAGTTTTCACTAGAACCATATGAAACCATATTTACTGCATGATTTTATGTTTTCAAAAGTGTAATACAGTCAACTTGGATACAAACTGAATTTTCCAAAAGGAATAGAATCTACTGGAAAATTGCTGTTTAAGGGAAATCTCATATATGTGAAACCACTTAAAACATTTAAATTTCTATCTCTGTTAATTCGAAAGAGAACTAATAAAAGATAACAAGAATAAGTGGCTGCAGAACATTTGTTCTCTTAATGTAATGCAGAATCTGCTCTCAAGACATTTTTCTTTTATGATTTTTTGTGCTTGATCAGTTGTAGTGTGCTGCTTTAAAAATGTTTCCTTTAATCAATTCAAGTTTCCACTTTTATTATATCTTTGCTTTAAATTTCTTTTTGCATTTTTTAAATACAGCCAGTTTTCTTTTTAAAAATAACATTTCCACATTAGCAACAGATGAGTGATGACATTCATAAAAGAGTAAAGTGGTACATATATTTAAATTAAACCCCATTCTCTACTCGAGTGTTCCTTTTATACTTGAATCTTTGTTCTTTCATCCTCACATATGAACATTTATTAATGGGTTAAAGTTCTTTATACTAAAATATCAGTCTCTCCATCAATTTGTGAGCTCACATTTTATATTCCAGGTACATGAGTGCAAGGTAGGAATCAATACACTTCTGCTGAGTTACCAGTTTACCTAACATTTGATTTTATTATGTATAAAATATATCAGGTACCTCAAAAATAAAGCTAAAATGAAGGTAGCAGAGAAAACACCATACAGACAAGTGACACATTCCAGAATGAATCCCATTACTTTGGAGTTATGAGACAGAGAGCTTACCACTAAGCAATTACACAGTTTACTAATAACATTCTTTCCATCCATCCATCTTCTGAACCATTTTATTCAACTACAATGTTAGAATTCCAAACCTGGTGCCATCGGGTGCAAGCAGGAACCAACAAGGTATGTGATGTATGATGTCATTCTTCATTTATCTTGTTCCATTTTATCTGTCTTCATCTTAGTGCTAAATAAATTGCATGGTAACTGGAGTGTGATGATTTTGGATGGATTTACTAAGCCAGACCTTGTGGTCATTGACTAATTGGCATCTGGTAACTAGGTATATATCAGTTCAGTTCATTTAATTTAGTTTTATCTTCTACTGTCAGGCAAGAAAGCAAAATTTGCAGTGAAATCACAGTATATGGTACAACAACAGAGTGTAATACCTAGAAAAGTGAACAATATAATAAATATTCACAATAAATATTATAGAGTATATTAATGTTACACTAAATAATTCATTTTTGTATGGCACATAGAGCAAACATATAACAGTATCAAATTAAAAATGAATATCAAGTATAAGCATGTTATATGAACTGAATAGAATAAACAACAACTAGTGGCCTTTCAGCATTTAGGGCATGTATGACACTGCCTTTACCCAGTAGATGGTGCTGCTGGGCAGAAATTAAATACCGTGATATATTGCAGAAATAAATTCTCCCGGATAAGTTGGGGCTTGATTTTACCGTATAATTTCTGGTATTTTATAATGTCGGTCGTATAAGTGGAATGCGGAAACTCATGCTATTGGTCAAAAGATTATGATATGCTAATGCCCACCTAAGAGAGAAAACCACGAGCACGCTTGGCCTTTTTTTTTTCTATGTATTGTGTTTACGTGACCACAGAAATACCCAAACTATTCCAAAGCATGTTTTCACTGTTTTGTGTTTTTATCTCACACCCTCATACACCTTTAATGGCGATCAGCGTCAATCAGAAGAAAATATGAAGCTGGTTTTAAATTAAAAGTCATTGAAGTGGCAGAAGAAATCGGTAACTGCATTGCTCACAAAATTCATGTGTCTGAGAAACTGGTAGTTTGGGAGGAGGCAAGAAGATGAAAAAAAAAATTAAGTGTCGATTTTTTGAACAGGTGTATAAGTCAGGGTCTACTTTTATGATCGCTTTTTCGGGTTCAAGACCACTTATACATGAATATATCCGCAAGCAGTAAACTCATTTCAGTTATTTATTTATTAATACTTTGAAAGCGAGGTACAACATAAGTCATATCTTATTGAGCCTATCAAGGCAGAAAGTACAATATAACTCATATCTCAGTATACAGTTCTATAGACGCAGATATCTTGCTGCCAAGCTTTCAGCTGCAGTTATCAATTATCGTGTGCTATCTATTGCATTGCCAAAAATTACTTTTTTTTTTTGGATGCAACAGCTTGCAGAAAATAGGGGTATATTTGGACAGTTCATGGTTAAGTCATCACGAAAAAGGAATAAAGCTGCTGATGTTTTGAAACAACTAGATTTGTTGAAAGATGAATATTTTGATGATAATGACTGTGACAATCAATTGGATGATGTGGAATCTGTAGGCTCTGCAATGATGAGGATAGCTGCCCCAAAGGTGTTTCTTTCCAAAAAGGCGTTGACTTGTCATGACAGTCAGGACAGCACTGATGTACATCAAAATTTTGCCACACCAAATACATAATGTGTCATATGTAACAAGCAAAGACAGTGCAAGGAATTGTGTTATATTTACAACGCATGTTCTTCTAAGCCTGCACTCGAGTTCCCATGCTTCATGGACTCTCTTTGAAATGGAAACTTTAGTTATGTTACTGAAAAATGTATGTAATTAACAGTTTCATTATATTTTGACAGCGTTACTGTTGATAATAAACTGTTGCTTTCTAATATATTTCTTTATATTTTTACTAATTTTGATAGAGTTCACTATTTATCATATATTGTATGTATATATCTGTACTGCATCGCCCTGGTAATAAATGTTTCAGCAGTCAATGTGTTAAGATGTTTATAGAAAGGTGGCATGGTGTGCAGTGAGGGGGGTCAGGGTTCCTGTTCCTTCTTGCATGGAGTTTGCATGTTGTCCCCATGTCTGTGTGGGTTTTTCTTGGTGCTCTGGCTTCCTCTTACTGTCCAAAGACACGCAGTTTAGGTGAACTGGTGACACAAAATTTGCCCAAGTGTGTGTTGGGTAAGTGTGTGTGTGTTCACTCTGCAATAGACTGGTGCCCTGTCCATGGTGTGTTCCTGCCTTGCACCCTTTGCTAGCTTAGATAGGCTCCAGCACCCCCACCTGGTGTGGATTAAGTGGGTTAGAGAATGACATGACAAAACATGTTTACAGAAAGCTCAATTTATTCATCATAATCTTTTTTTCCAATTTTTCTTTTTACTTAATACAATTTCTTTTCTTGAAAAAAATATCTTTTGGAGTACATCATGCTGTTTTGGAATATATTTACTGTCATGAATCACATCAATTACTTATGTACAGTGCAATTTAGAACATTGCTCGAACAAAAAATTGAAATTTTTTAATATTCATTTGTTTTTCTTCTATAGGTGTTGTGGTGTTAGATGTTGAGATACACTATATTTTAATACTGTTCATTGGTGGTTATATTATATGACAGTATTTGGATAGATCGTCATTTTGTGTGATGTTTTATGGCATTATTTAGCTGACAAGGTGTTAGCCTTAATGCACTGTGAGCAGTAACATCTCTTGCTCACTCTCATATGTGACTGATCTTTCACGACTCCTTCCATGTTCAACACGTCATGCCACCAACTCCTTACACTGTTCTCTTGGAGTTAGATGCAACACCATCTGCACTCTGTATCTTTAACTCAGGTAACCGACATGATCCAAGTCAGAATCCTTCTGCCCAAGATCACCAGTGGCAACGCACTCAGGGCAATGGATTTAAGCAGAGAAGCTGCTCCCATAAGTTTGGCTCTTTAAACGCTGATCATCTCTCCGTCCGACACACATCCTCCGCCATCTTCTCAGAATAGTTTGTCTCTTCTGATAATATTCTCTCCCAGGTCCATGTGGACTTACCAGAACTTTCAACCCAAAAACTGATAATGAGCACACGCTAAAAATAAGAAATGTATGTCTGTTCTGCAGCATAAAAAATGTAATTAGATTGGTAGTTCATGTGAATATATAAAATAGAACTAATAATTATGGAAGGAATTTTTTTAGAGGTTCGAAAAGAAACGTAAGATTTAATAGACCCATGTACAGTAATGAATACATGGGCCAGGTTCCAAGCTATTATGGCTTTAGAGTACAAGAGTCAACAGGTATTTTGATAACAGAAATGATTATGATATAAGTAATTGAAGATATTTCGAAACCCCCTACTTTGTAGAAACATCAGAAATAGATAAGCCCAGAAAGTAAAGACTTTCTTCAGGTGGGCACAGGTGAAGAGGCACCTTAAAATTGCCCAACAGGCTGTACAATGAAATAGTCCTAGAGCTATTGCTCAGCAAACAAAAAATCTCTCAGAAGTAATCAAGCCAGCCTATAGTGATGCAAAAGTCAAAAAATTAATAGCTGCCAATGCCCGAATTTGGGAGGCCACAACTATACAGTTTTGTATGAACATTATATATTTAAACAAGAGAAGAGTCTTCAAAGTTATATCAGAAGATATGCAGTAGAATAGGTACTGGGAAACAGCAAATATCTGGCTCAAAAACAGGTTTAAACAACAGGAAGTGAGCATCTGGATAACGGAACTAACAAATGGTCTGGGGAATCTATAAGTTGAACTTTCAAATAACAAATTTAATTGCAAATTCAATTGATTCTAAAAGGAATTGAGGCAAATCTATGTAGCAAAGAAAAGGAATACCCTTACAAGCTACAATTGAGCCTCAAAAAGAGAAAAATATAACACCAACTAAATCACAGACTTAAAGAATGCTTAGCTGGGCACAGGTTTTTTCAAGGGGTTCCACTCATGAATCTGAAACAGATTCAGTTGATAATGAATGGTTTATACCAAGACAAACCACAAAATAAAAAAAGAAAAGAAAACAATTAGAACAGGTTACTGCTTGACCTCAAAGAGAAAGAAGACAAAAAATGACAGGGATTACTATAAGTGAACCTAGAGCACTAATGCCTGTTAATGAAATTGATTTGGAATTTTGTTTTTATTTACCAGACACTTTGAATACGCTCTACACGTAAATCTACACAAACTGAAATAAGCTAGAAGGATGAAATAAACAATGTAGAGCAACCAGAGAAAGAACAGTTAAAACAGAAGAAATTGTTTCAATACATTCCTCGGAGGAGGAATCAAATAGAATTGTAGCTGCCCAAAATTACCAAAGTTCAGCAGCTTCAACTCAAAAAATGGGATTCAACAAAAGCCTGACGCGCAGAAATGATTCCACAGACAAAATATCTTTGTTTTTGAAAGTTTAGTTATGTTTTGAAGTAAAACAGTTCACACAAAAAAAGGAAAATTAAAATAGCAAAAAAGGAAAAATTAATGTTAATAAAAGTTCAGTTCTAAGCTTAATCTTGTTACATCTCAAATTGGTACTATTTACTTAACATTTCTCAACCATTTCAAAACAGTCAGAAAACTGTATGCTTATCCCATTTCTAAGTTTAAAATAAGTCTTTTAGTCCCTATGTACTGGGGCCTGTTCTAAACAACAACTGAGCTTATTATCACACTGTTTCTCAGTTACAGTAAGAAGGTTCTATCTCTTGCTAACTTATAGGGGGAAAAGACTATACGATAAGTTATGACTATGAAAGACATTTATATTCTATTGAAATTAAGCAAACATTAATATGAGTTTAACTCAAAACTTTAACTTTCTAAGATTGGCTCTTACAAGAATGGTGACCAAACAAAAAAACTCATAGAATTATATAAAATGTTTACTGAAACTAAAAGAATTGCAGCAAAAGGCAGAAACACAGAATTAGAAAAATCAAAACAGAAAATAGATGCATACTGAACCTGACCTTTAAAAATCTAGATTTCAACCTAACATTAGAAGTTGAACTAAAGTCAGAAAATGTAAGCACTGATAAACAAACAGGGGAATTGTTTACTTCAGATTTGGATATCTCTCTTGAGATATATATTAGCCCCACAACAACACAAACAGCAGTTAAAAAGCAAATCAGCCATACCACAGTCAATTTAGAGACACCCCTAATTGATTTTGAGGGAACTGCTTTCCCATCTGCAATAGAAATGGAAAATCATGAAAACACCTGTATTGGACTCCCAAGTTAATGTTACCTTTTATCCCAAGAACCATGTGATTTTGAGGAGACAGAATGTTGAGTGATCAATTTAGATTAAAAAGACTAATATCATAATGGGAGATTCAAATTTAAGATTGATTAATGGTCATCATTTTAAGACACTACAAATTGATTTTTACCCAGGGACCAGACTGGCAAATTTTATTTCAATCTTTAAAAAAGTCAAATTCTTTAAAAGTTAAATTACTCCCATGAATTTACTTTAAAACAAAAGGCAATTCTTGAAGTTTATAGTAAATATATAACAACAAACATGAACCATATTGCAAAGCTTTCAGATGATGATTTTGTAGTGTAAAAAGACCAGATTCACTGGATAAGGTCTATGGCCCAAAATTTTTTCAATAATTGGACACAAGCTTTAAACTTACATTTAGCAAGGCAAATGCTATGAATCAAAGGATAGAGATCAAAAACAATATATTAAACCACTCAAAAATGGTTAGTTTTAAGCAAGGCTCAAGAAACATTATTGTCGAAGGGCTTAACTTTTATACCCAGCCCTAAAACCAATGATAGATCTATGGATAGTTATTTAGCAGAAAGTGAAGAATTTTTTTGAAAGATAAAGTTAGTAGATCACCATAAAATAAGCAGTCTGTACAACAAATGCATTTCTGTTTAAAGTCAGGATGAACACCACCTGACAAAGTAGACAATAGAATAAAGAAATTTATAACTGAAACCAAACATACAATTAAACAAATTCCAAGAAATCTGAACCAAAATAGGAAAAATATAACAGATCTCAAAATAACAGCTCTAAGGGAGCTAAAACAGCTTAGAAACATAGTCAGGAAAGCTTCAGATAAAGGCAGTGCCATTGAACTAATGGACAGTGAAGATTATTTCACTGAGGTCTGCAGACAATTAGAAGACAAGGAATACTACTCAAGGATTAAAAAACCCTATGTATATAGAAACACAAAGACTAGCACAAAAAATAATAGATATCATGGAACACAATGAACACAATAGTGTCGTACATCATAAACGTAATAAACTTTTTTTTTAAAGACCCAGTAACACCTAGACCCAGAAGGTTCTACACCTTACCAAAGATCCATAAAGAACCGACTAAATGGACAGAACTCTTTTAGATCCCTAAAGCGAGACCTATTGTTTCAGACCGTGGTAGTGAAACGTAAACACAGCAAGTTATATAGACTTCTAGCTAAATCCCATTTTACAATTACACACTAACTATGTCAAAGATACAACCGACTTTATCCAAAAAATAAAACTATAAGAGTAACTGAGAAAACACTTTTGTTTACTATTGATGTAAATAACTTGTGTACTAATATTGATATAAAACATGGACTAAAGGTTATCAAAGATTGGTTACAATATTATCCAGTAAAAATAGACCTGAAGTTTATTCTATAGTTATTAGCTTTATCATTATGAAGAAATGATTTTATATTCAATGGACAATATTATATACAAACTAAAGGTACTGCCATGGGTAAAATATATGACCCGGTCTATACAAATTTTTACTTGGCAAGATGGGATATTGGAAATTGAAACAACTTTACAATATTAGCCAGTAGCATACTGTAGGTACTTGGACAATACTTTTGGTGTCTGGGAGTATGACTTACAGAAATCTAAAGAGTATTTATATAAACTGAATACTCATTGGCCAAGTATCAAACTGAAGGCAAAGATAAGCAATAAATCTGTCACTTATTTAGACACAGAAGCATACAAATGTGACAATAACCTTTTTTCCTAGGATGTACTTTAAGGAGAACATTGTTGCATATGAATAGCTTTCACCCTACACATACACACAAATGGATTATTAAATCTCAGTTATTAAGATACGACAGAATCAGTTCAACAGAGGAAGATTTCTTAAAATCTACTAAAAAACATTTTCAAGCTCTGAAAACAAGAGTTTATTCAAGAACACTTCTCAGACAGCCTAAAAAATTTTCAACACACAACTATTATCAAAAACAAAAGAATAATACCAATGATCAGTACATATAATAAATAGTGTATAATACAGAAATGAATAGAATTATTAGAACAGAATTTACAACAAAATTATTAACCTTTAAAATAGTATAAATTGTTAGCAGCCTATTAAAAAGTCTTAAAAGACTATTTAATCACTAGTAAAGTACAATGTACTAATAGAAATATAACAGATAAATCCTTCTATATAAAAGCGGTCGGGATTGTCCTTCCGTCCCGTGAGTGCTACGCAAGCGCGGAATTTCACACACGCCCATTTTGCAATGCACGATGGGATTTGTAGTTTCGTTTTTCCAGGTAAAAGATGATTTTCTACTCCAGACTGTGCGATATCTTCTTCTTTTTTCTTACTATATAAAAGCGGTCGGGATTGTCCTTCCGTCCCGAGAGTGGAAAGCGTAGCGGTATTCTGCTTATCACAGACTTACTACTTGAAGCTTGTGGTACAGGCGACATGATGTGAGCAGAGTTCTGGTGCTCCCATCGCTTCCCTTGCTTTGTGCACGATGCAATGGAAAAATAGACAAAATTATGTCTTTGGAAGTAATTAATGTTGATGGAGTACAAATGCCTCACCGCGTAGTAAATATTAGGGGGGTTCAAAAGGGCAACCTCAATATAGAAAAAAAGTTTAAATTTCATCACAAAAATAACAGAAACTATGAGTATTAAAGTAATAACGCTCAAATGCAATATAACTAAATTAATGAGTTTGTATAAAATATCAAATTGATCTACATATTGAATTGCCTTAAGAAGTGGTCAACTTAAAAGTAGGTCTTAAAAGGGGTCAGCCTAGTGGATACTAATAGAGTGATTAGGAGCAACCAAGTTAGAATATTAAGACCTATACTTCAGCATGATTACATGGTTACAAGTAACAGTGTGTATTAAATAAAATGTAAACACTGTACTAAATTGTATATAGGGGAAAATAAAAAGAAACTTAGATTGAAACTACAACAGCACCTTACAAATATAAGAACAAATAAGATAAGTTCTCCTTTAGTCAAACATTTTAATGAGATAGGCACACAAAGCTTAAAAATAGCAGTCCCAGAATGGCATCCATAGTGGACTCCAGATATCAAAAGATATAAAGAATAAAAATTGATAGATAAATTAAAGACATATATGCCTAAACTTTATATCACAGAATTGCATGCCCAATCTTAACCCTGAATTATATGCCTAAACTTAATATCATTGAACTATATGCCTAAACCTAACATTATTAAACTATATGCCTAAACTTAACCCTGAAAACTAAACCTTAAGATTTATTAGAACCCTAAGGATGTATAATTTAAAATTTCTACCCCAACAAACTTCAACCCCTTACAAATTTCTAACCTTAAGATCTTTTAAACCTAGAAAAATAAATAAGAGGTATATTGGAATATATACACACATATATATTATAGGGGGGATCCAGGTATTGGATATACAGTGTAGTCTTGGACACAAATGAGCTCAGAAAGATGGCTGGACATAAGCTGCTTTTATTTATTGATTGAGTTTGCTTTAAACTGATAACAGTTGTGTGAAAGAATTTCAGTAATTTCTTAATTATTGGAGTTCTAATTATTCTTTCCCTCATTTGATGTTCAGTGTTTTACTTTAGGACCTTCAAATTAGTCCTGAAGATCTCCAACCATTTAACACTAGTTATGTGTATATAAACTTACCAGCCTTTTGAGCTGCAGGTGCAGTCTGCAGCTACACTTGTGGTCACATTTAAAGTTTAACAGACTTGACCACACTGACAACTTTATTTTTCTTTAACTCTCTAATTCCCAGGCCTAAGAAAGAGTATAAAGCAAGCAAGCAAATGAATTAGCTCTAAATTTTACTCATCTTAACATCATATAGATTTCAATTTTAAATGTGTTTAGAGCAAGCAAATGTTGCAATCACCCCACACTGCCTGAATGAATACCAAAAGTTCTTGCCAGGAGTCTAGGCATCCAGTGTGCTTAGATATCAGGAGGCTCTGTCAAATCTTCCTTTTTGCTTCTGAGCTGGTCAGTCTTTGATCCAGCATACTCTCTAGATGGACATGATGGAAAAGGAGGCATAAGCCACAAGGTGCTGTTGGATCTTTATGTTTATTTTGGTCTTATGCTTCCTTATTACACCCCATGGACCAATGTGGCATTGTAATTAAGTAGCCAACATGTGAATGCATCATGCCTTTGAGCTAATCCTGCTCATGTAAAACCTATATGCTTGAGCCTTTTACAAATCAGTGTTCTACTCATGGCCAGGGCAACTGTAAAATGTGTCCCTTTTTCTTTGCAAGCCCAATCCCAAGCATGAAGGTAGATCAGTTATCAAGTTAACTGACCTCACATTTCTCTTGGGGCCAGTTCTGGCCTAGTGTGGGAGAAAATAAGCCATTTTAGAAAATCTAGTAACTAACATTTTCCTCAAATACAATTTTTTTTTTAGTATTACATGCTTTATCATTAAAAAGATATATTAAATTATAAAAGTAGCACATCAAACAATTGTTCATAGTCTTTTTCCCATATGATTCAGAATATCCTATCCCCGTAGTTTTGGATATAACTTAGGAAGGAATCCTGAATGGAAGGCCAGTATTATTGTGGGAACTCATATATACTGACTTACACTTATGTATTCTCTTAGATATTCATCAAGCTAGGATCAAAAACCAGATTTCTGCTTAGAGACCTTTATATAGACAACGTCTTTGCATCCTATGAACAATTACGTTCCAAATTTAACATTCCAGCTACAAATTTCTTTCACTATCTTCAAATCAGGAACTTTGTTAAACAGAACCTTCCAGATTTTCCTCATCTTGCACCCTCATCCACGCTGGAAAAATTATTGCTCAATTTCAAGGAGTTAGACTCCATCTCTACAATATATAAAATCCTTTTACAATCCCTTCCTTTCAAAGATCCAAGAGGACACTGGGAAAAAGATCTCTCAATTAATATATCAGAAAAGGAGTGGAAAGTAGCAATGCAGAGAATTCACTCAAGCTCCATATGCGCAAAGCATACAATTATACAACTCAAAATTATATATCGAGCACATCTGTCTCACTAAAACTCTCCAAAATGTTTCCAGGACATGATCCAACCTGCGAACGTTGCAACCAAGCCCCAGCCTCACTAGGTCACATGTTCTGGGCCTGCTCCAAATTAACATTATTCTGGACAAAATTTTAATTACCTCTCAGACAGTCTTGGACTCACAATCCCTCCTAACCCATTAACAGCTGTGTTTGGGGTTCTTCCAGAGGGTCTTAAAGTGGAGAAAGACAAACAAACTGTGATTGCATTCACTACACTGTTGGCACGCAGACTTATTCTGATAAACTGGAAGAACCCAAACTCTCCTCTTTTAAGTCAGTGGGAAACTGATGTGTTATATTATTTAAAATTGGAAAAATCAAATACTCAGTTAGAGGATCTGTGCAGACTTTTTTCAAAACATGGCAGGATCTAATCAGTAATATTTTGAAATGATTTCATAAAGCACATAGAATTTGTTGATTTAGGTATTTTTAAAAGCCTTAAATTTTACACCGTTTGGCTTGCTCTCTCTCTCAAGGGTGGGGATCGATCTGTTCTTAGCATAATTCTTTTTTTTTTTGTAAAAACTTGATTGCTATGTATTGATTGTAATAAAATTAATAAATAAATAAAAAAACCAGATTTCTGCAGCTGGGAGAAAACAGCAATAACCAT
This sequence comes from Polypterus senegalus, assembly GCF_016835505.1. Classification (NCBI taxonomy): domain Eukaryota; kingdom Metazoa; phylum Chordata; class Cladistia; order Polypteriformes; family Polypteridae; genus Polypterus; species Polypterus senegalus. The sequence continues at coordinate 19,816 of NW_024379254.1, forward strand.
GATACATTACACTGGTTCATTTAAAATGTGTCATACAAACAATTTTTATTAAATGTATTATGCAATATATAGCAATAAGAAATTAATAAATCTTAACCCATTTGCTTCATTTTCTCCACTTAGTTTATTTTGAAACATCCACCATTAAATTGTCAATGCAAATTTTGTTTTCTTATTAAAATTCAGAGACTACAAACTATATTTTATTTTCCAAATAAAAATAATTAGGGTCCTTTTATCACTTTCTCCTTTGTTGACTCTTAAATTTCTTCATGTTTTGTATTATTGGTCAGCACCTCTTCCATGGTGTAATGCTGTTCTGAATTACTACTTAGGCTATTTGCATTTGATATTGTGGCTCTGCTTGATGAGAACAAATCACACTTTGCCAGTTAATATTCATTGAATGTTTCCAAACAAATATCAACACACCTCGCAGTTAGGAGACCCGGGTTCGCTTCCCAGGTCCTTCCTGCGTGGAGTTTGCATGTTCTCCCTGTGCCTGTGTGTGTTTCCTCCGGGTACTCTGGTTTCTGTGGAAGACGAATGTTCTCTTTGTTCCCTTGTACTAATTCATGTCTGAGAAGTAAGCTTTACAAAACCATGTAATAGCATGCTTTGTTTTAGCAAACAGAAAAATGTTTGTGCAAAGAACTCAAGGTCTGAGCATTCCACACATGAGTCTGCCTTATCACGTTTTCCCTTAGCTTACATCTGAACGCCATAACAAAGGGGCCAAGAAATCAAGTTTTACAAAGGGCTGAAGGGGCTCAAGGATGGTGTATAATAAAGTGTTGACTGTTACATTTTATAATGATATTAAATCACGCATTCTAGGGGTATAAAACTGGACCCCACCCAACAGACGGGTTCAGAAGAGCCCTGACGCTGTCATGTATATTTGATTGTCAGCTTTTCTGAAACTCTTCTCACCGTGACTCTGAAAATAAAGCTGCTTTATAACCGCACCTGCTGTCGGGTCTGAGATTTCGTCCACAGTTTTGGCGCCCAAACATGGGGCAGGAGACGGCAGCGGCTCCTCGTGCAGGATCGTCCAGATGACCGTGGTGGAGCCGATTCCGGCCGGGTCGGGTCCAGCTTCGGTAAATGTAGGATTGGCCTGCCTTGGGTATTTCCTGCGTGGGGAGTCCCTGACCTCCTCCTAGCCGATACTGAGGCACGACTTGATGGGCATTTCCATGCAGGTGGATGGAGTCACGGTGAGTAGATCGGGGGATTCCTGTTAGTTTGACTGGTGTGCTGGAAGTAATATGAATATAGAAGGAAAAGGAATAAAAAGCATATGCAAAATAAAGAATAAGAAAGCATACTGTATGGAAAATACTTAGGAGGGTTCTACGGGCTCACGGAAAGTGACTTGGGACCCTACGGAAAAACGGCACAGTGTGAATGTTAGCTAGTCACCCCTGTGGAAAGGATTAGAAAAGGGGCGAGTGGCACGCTCCTATAATAATTTGAGGAACGGGGGTGAAAGGGCATATTTAGAGAATGTGTGTCTAAATAAACGGGAGGTCGAGTTTTTCATCTGCTGTCTGGTCATACTCTTGTTTCAACGGGTTGCTAAGGTGACAGAGACAATACCCTGGCAGATTGACGCATGCAAACCGTCTGATGAAGGGATCGGGGTAAAAACCTCCATATCCTGGACTCCACGGGGCGTATTGATGTAGGATTCTGCTGATGCAAATAAACGGACACGAAGTCACCTGAAGCTGTAATCCGGGAATAGGAGCGGACGGCGGGTGGAACGGGGTTTATCGAGGGCTGAGTCACTTTCTGCTGAGATCCTGCCACTCACTATGGGAAAACAATCAGTAGCCAGTCAAACAGTCCCCCAAGAGTCCTAAAAACCTAACGTTAGAAGGATTATTTTCGGGGGATCGCCAGGCTCCTAGTGCGCTGTCGGGATCGAAAGGCGGGTCCCCTAGAAAGCTCATTGAAAAGAAGACAGGATTTAAAAAAGCATGTAGGAGGTGGAATAAGGACAGTGGAGGTAGATGGCCAGTGGAAGGAACTGGAGATATGAATTAGAAAAATACTGTGCAGAAATACACAGGGTTGTTGTAATGGAGGTCCTTATCGGATGGATATTTATGACAGATGGGAATTAGCTTTTAGTTGCTGAACTTAAGAATAGAAAGGAAAAAGAAGAGCTGCTTATAGCTTTACAGAAAGTGTAGGCTGATACGGGACCCCAGTCTGAAGGAAGGAGGAAAGGAGTGATAAAAAGACTTTATATCCAGTGCTCTCTTCCCCAACACTTTACCCACAACCCCTTCCACTGCCACATTCACTCATTGCCCCAACGGCTCCTGTGGTTACCGATGCCCCAGTTACTGATGATTTCTTTGATGAACAATATCAATGTGACCCCTCCTCACTTACAGATCCTGATGATGAGACTGACGGCCACTTGTTAGGGGCTATGGGAGGCTTTTCTAACTTACACAAAAAGCCCTCCATTTCACAACGTGCTAGAACCAAAACCCTCAGAGATAAGACCCCTGAAAACCTTTAGCATCCACATTTTCATGCCCTTTAATTGAGGTTCCTAACCCCCGACACGATCCCACACAATCCCCAGAAATTGCTAACCCCACTACTGTAATGATACATCGTAACTGAGATATTCAAGAGCTGAAAGACGTAGTGTCCGAATTGCCTGATCGTAAGGTAATCGGGGGGTGAAGTTTGTGGAACAGGTGCAGCAGCTAGATAATATGTACAAACCCAGTGCAGCCGAGTGGACCCAAGTGCTACGCAGAAAGTTGGGCACTACTTGGGCTACTGTCAATTATGGGCAGCATAATGGAGTACAGTGGCATTTGAATGAGGCATTTCCTCGTGGACAAAATAATGAGGGTCTTTCCTTGCCAAATGGGAATCTGTAAAAACTGCAATAGCTGCAAAATATAAAAGGGCACCGACTGATACCTTTTCAGCTGCCAAACAAAAGAAAGATGAGACAGTAGATGAATGGGCACACCGCATTCAGGACTTGTTGACAAACCATTCTGGCTTAGACAGCCCAGACGACGTAACAAGGCAGGAGTTCCTCCTTTTCTGTCAGGACTCAGAAGTGATATTCAAAATAAAGTACACACGTCCTGTATTTGGATGAGAAAGTGCCACTTTTGATGAAGTTTAAAGACACGCGGAGCATGCTGAATGACAGACTAAACAAAAAGAGTCAGACACTCAGACCAAGTTAATCGCGGCACAAATGAATTATTATGCAGGTGGAGCTGCCTCAGGCAGGGGGCGAGGACGTGAAAGACGTGGATTTTTCCGAGAACAGGGGAAGCCGGGGAGAGGTCATGGATTTTACTTCCTAATCCGAATTCTTCGTCTGCTCAACCGCCTCTCCCCTCAGATCAAGCACCTACACATCTTGCCTGTTACGATGGGACACTTCTGCTGCAATTGCCCACATCAGCTTCCTCCCCCGCCTTCCTTACCTGAACCTGAGGATATTCCTTTCACAGGGACCCCCAGCCACTCTTTTCAGTTGCCTTTGCTCACTTGCCATGCGGACACAGATCCTTTATTGACTTTGCTGAATGGCACTGAAACTGCTTTCTAATCTGCCTCGAACGATACACTGACTGTACTTACTACTTCTGGACAACCTCATGTTTTACTGGTGTCTAAAACTCTTCGGGTTCAGCTTCATTTCCAGTGGTTCCACTTTGATGCACCGTTTTTGTTAAATCAGCTCTGCCCTGTTAATCTGTTTAGGAAGGGATGATGACTAGCTCTCCCTCTCTATTTCTCTAACCAAACGAGGGTTTCACTGTTCTATTCCTAAATTCCTGTGCCAAACCTCCCCCCACACTAAGCCCTCTTTTGCAGCCTGGACCCTGAACATCTCCTCACACACCATTCTTCTAAAGCCCTACACTCTTATATTCTTTTCCCCACTTGCAAGTCCCCAACACCCTCCACTGCACTGCCCAGTACTTCCCTGCTGAAGTGGACACACCTTGGTTAGAATCTTTTCTCTTTTCAGGTACTAGCCCAGAGACCCTCCATATCCCTTGCATTTTTTTTCTCATGCACACACAGCTGCTGCTGTCAGTGCACTTCACATATTCCCAAAGCATTTTCTATTTGGAGGTTCGGTTCCCCATGTTTTTCTTTAGCCAATTATAGCACCGTTCACTGAGTTGAAATTGGGGATTGGGTGGAACAATGTTTCAATAGGACGGACTGGCTACATGTTGCTTCGGGTATCTTTGATACCTCAGATCATTTGATAACTAAAGTTTGTGCTTCAAAATGATTTTTTAGTACATGCATTGTGTCGTCCTTCCCTTTCTGCTTTTTCATTGCAAACCGCCTCTCCACTTGGCTTTCCTCACTTCCCGATGCACTTTGGTCCCAGGGGAAAATGATTATGGAAGGATAGCACACTGTGAGCCACTGGTGATTTACCCAAAATCCTCCTTCGCCCGCATGCTCCCAGTATCCTCTGTCTCCAGCAGCAGAGGCTGGCATCTCCGATCTCGGAAACGTGGAGCAATCATTCAAATTAAACACTCTCCAGTCAACTCCCCCGTTTTACCTGTTTAAAAGGCTGACGGTTCATGGCGTTTTTGTTTAAGATCTTGACACGTAAATTCTGCAGTTTTCCTAGGGCACCTATTGTTACTAATCCTTCCACTATTCTTTCTACGATACCCTCGTCCGCCTGTTATTTCTCTGTTATTGACTTTGCTAATGCTTATTTTGTATTCCTTTGCACCCGACTCTCAATTCTGGTTTGCCTTTACTTTCCAAAACCGCCGTTGGACATGGACCGTTATGCCTCAGGGATATATTGTAGCCCTTGTGTATTGGATAAGCTCTTGCTCAAAATTTAAAAGGCTTTTGGCGGAAAAAGACAGTGTATTGATACAGTATGTGGAATGTTGTGTTCTATCTATTTATCTAGTACTACGAAAGCAGATTGTGCACGGGATACTCAGCAATTGTTATTATTTAGCAGAAAATGGCCACAAAGTTTCTAAAACAAAACTGCAGTTAATTCAAACAACTGTGAAATATTCAGGTCATGACATTTCTTGTGAAACAGAGCTCTCTCTCTCTCTAGCGACGTATAAACACCATTCAAAATCTTCCTAGACCAAGACATGTTACAAAGCAACAGGTTGTGTCTGTATTAGGCATTATAGGATACTGCCGGCAATGGATTTTAAACTTCAATGAAAGAGCACAGCTTTTGCAAACTTTAGCGGTCACCCCTGATCTCCCCCTTTCTGGTCAGGTGGCATGGAATGATCAAGCTGGGAAGGCTCTATGTAACTCTATGTAAAAAAAGTGCCCTACTGTTTGCGCATGCGTTGGAACTGTTGACTATCTCGTCCATTCACTCTGTTTGTGGACGAAAAGGGGATATATGAATGCATTTTTACACAACTCCATGGAGAAAAACAAAGGCTTAGCCTATTTTTGAAAAATTGGATCCAGTGGCTGTGGGACATCCAACCTGTCTCAGAGCTGTAGCAGCCACAACAGAGGCCGTGCTAGCCAGTACAGATATGTGCTCATGAGCCCCTAGTGGTAAAAGTGCCTCACGCCTACACTCCATTTTAGTACAGGCTAAAACCTCACATCTCACTACTGCTAGGGAAATACACTACCAAAATATACTCTGTACATTGTCAAACGTTACCATAGAAAGGTGCTCCACCTTAAATCCAGCTACATTGCTTCCAACTGAAAATCAAGAGGAAACCCACAACTGTCATGATAAAATAACTAAGGTTATAAAACCTAGACCAGACCTACAGGAAACACCCTTAGGAACAGGAGAGATAATTTTTGTGGATGGGTGTTCTTTATGATTGGAAAATGGAACACCTTCAACCAGCTATGCAGTGGTCAAAGGTGACCACCTGCTGGAAGCAAACCGAATTTCTTCAAGTTTAAGCGCAGGCAGCTGAGTTGATAGCTCTCACCCGAGCTTGTCAGTTGTCAGAGGGAAAAATTGTAACTATCTATACTGATTCTAGATATGCTTTTGGAGTCTGCCATGATCATGGGGCATTATGGAAACTCAGGGATTCAAGACCAGTACTGGCAAGCCCATTCAACATAAAAACTAAAAGAATCCCTCTTAGAGGCCATAACAAACCATCAAAGCTAGCGATCGTTAAATGTCAAGCTCACAGGAAAACAGGATCCTGTCAGTAAAGGAAACAAATTAGCTGATCATTTTGCTAAACAGGCTGCGTATAATAACACACCAATCTTTTTATTCCAACAGAGAAATGACCAGGACACTGATAATCAAATTATTTCTTTACAGAATGCAGCCACGGACACAGAGAAGAAAATGGTCCAAAGAAGGGTCCCTCTCTGATGGAGTCTGGACCCATAAGCAAACTAACAAACCTTTCCTCCCAAAAGCTTCTTTCCCAGGTATGGAAAAAATCGCCCATGGCCTAGACCATGCTGGAAAAGACGCCATGGTTCAAGATGTTGAAAAATATTGGGAAGCTGTAGGTTTCTCTACATATGCAGAGCAGTTCTGCAGGTGCTGTGCATTATGTCAAAAGTTTAATGTAGGAAAGGGCACCCAGGTAAGTCCCGCCATTACACCTAACCTAATGGGTCCATTCGAACACCTTCAAATGGACTTCATTGAATTAACACCATCAAAGGGGTACCGATACTGTTAAGTAATTGTTGATGTGTTCTCCCGATGGGTGGAAGCTTTCCCTTCCAAACATGCAGATGCCAAACCTGTGGCAAAAGCTTTGATAAAGGAAATCATTCCTAGATGGGGAATACCACAGAAATTACAAACTGATAATGGCACCCACTAAATTCCATTATAAATGAATTAACCACCTGGCTCCAGATAAATGTGCATCATTATTGCAAATACCACCCCAGAGTGGAGGTATTGTGGAACGATGCAATGGTACCTTGCAATCTAAATTGGCTAAAATCTGTGAGCAAACAAATTTAACTTGGCCTGATGCTCTGCCTCTGGCCTTGATGGGATTAAAGGGAAGAACACATTGGCAGTTAGGGCTGTCGCCATTCGAAATTCTGACCGGATGGGCCATGCCAGTCGGCATGGTCATAGGTAATGTTACACTGCATACTGTGGACAATGATCTTCTTTCCAGTCTTACAGGTCTCCGAGCTTCTCTGAAGGAAGTCCACGAGCAGGTGAATCAGGCCTGGAGAACTAGTCCTCCATCAAAGGACTCCCCGATTCCATTAGGAACCTGGATTCTGGCTAGAGATACTCGAAGGAAACATTGGCATCACCCTCGTGGAGAGGACCGTTTCAAGTTCTGCTGTAGACACCACATGCTGTTAAAGTTGAGGGACTGCCTGCTTGGATTCACATCTCACATTGCAAAAGATGGCACCCTTGATTGTGGTCCTACTATGTCTTTCCATCCCCTTGTCGACTGCTCTGGTCACCTTGACTTTTCCTTTCGGAATCACCACATCAGTTCAGGTGGATTTCTGTTCTATTATTGACTGTGGGACTGATCGACAAATCCAGTGGAACTGGTCTGACAAATATGTGTGTGTAACTGTTACAAACTCTGGATTCGAAGTAACTGTGACATGTGGGACTGGGTTTTGGCTAATACTGGAACTGATGACTGGGGTTTATTAACCCTATAAGGCCCAGAAGTATGGTCTGAAATATCGTTTTCTATTATAAAAGGACATGCCCCTCATGAATGTGAGAATACCATTGTAACCCTTTGATCATTACTCTGAAGAACCCTTCTTTACATGATTCAGGAACCTATATTTTAGGGGCATGTGTATCTGGAATAGATCCTCTAGGGAGATTTCAAATTAAGGTTGAGAACCCTGTTACTAACACCTCCCATTTCCCCACACACACACCCTCTCTCCTACCCCTGGTCCAAACCCGCCCCCTGTCAAGGTCATGAATATTTCCACCTCTTCTTCCACTTTTTCTATTGAAATTGGGTATGGCGATCAGAACCGTTGGCTGCAATGGGTATTATATTCGCTAGACAAGTGAATCAATCTGATTGCTATGCATGTGCTATAGCTAGGCCACATTTGGCCACTGTCCCTTTTCCTCTTTCTAACATATCTGATCCTACTGGCCTTCCTTGCCTACTTGCCCTTTTTATCTCTTCCTCTATTCCAATCGACTCTAATTACATTACACTTTCCCTTCTTTTCCCCTACTCTTCCCATGACTCCCCCGATGTTCCAGCCCGATGAAGGTATTTATACCTGTTTTTTTAGAAACCTTACTTCCTCTCGTGGCACAAATGTTGGTAATATCCCATCCTCTTTTTGTTTCCAAACTTTTCCGATTAATTCTTCCTCTTTAGCTTCCAAATTATCAATTTTTCTGATTACTCAGAATACTGATATTTGGTGGATGTGCCATAGGTCTAAATTGCTTGACATCCTTCCACCTGACTGGACTGGCACTTCTGCTTTAATACAATTTGTTATGCCTTTCCGACTTTTCCCTTTAACTGCCTTCCATGTGTCGACCATGTTTGGCCGACATTGTCAACCCCATTCTGTGGACCCTTCCCAGTTTTCCCTACATGGCCCTGGGGTGTATTTTGATTCCATTCGAGTCCCTCGTGGAGTCCCTGATAAGTTCAAGGCAAGGGACCAAGTTGTTGCCGAATTTGAGTCTATTTTTCCTCAGGTTACTATAAACAAAAATGTAGATTGGATTAATTACCTCTATTATAATCAACAAAGATTCTTAAATTTTACTAAAGAAGCTGTTGAAGGTATCCATGAGCAACTTGATAAAACATCCCTCATGACCTGGCAAAATCGATTGGCTTTAGATATGCTCTTGGCTGAGAAAGGAGGCGTTTGTGCTATGTTTGGTGATGCATGCTGTACCTATATCCCTAATAATACAGCTCCTGATGGATCAATCACCCGTGCTTTAGCTGATTTGACATGAACTAGCTACTAATTCTGGCATTTCTAATCCTTGGGACAAATGGTTTATGTCCACTTTTGGGTCCTGGGGCCAATGGCTTAAATCAGTTTTCATCTCTCTTACGGTTGCTTTAATTGTTCTCCTGCTTGTAGCTTGCTGTATTGTTCCCTTGATAAGATACATTGTATCCAAGTATTTTACTGCCTCGATGGCAAAGGCTTATTTTTTACACAAAGAAAAAATGCTTCAGATCAGCACATCCACCCCACACTCCTCCGCCCACTCCACTCCATCCTCCTCTCCTACCCTTTCCTACTCAACTCTCCCTGATCAAATATTTTTGTTTGCTAAAAAAGGGGGGAATGTGGAAGACGAATGTTCTCATCGTTCCTTGTACTAATTCATGTCTGAGAAGTAAGCTTAACAAAACCATGTAATAGCATGCTTTGTTTTAGCAAACAGAAAAATGTTTGTGCAAAGGACTCAAGGTCTGAGCATTCCACACATGAGTCTGCCTTATCACGTTTTCCCTTAGCTTACATCTGAACGCCATAACAAAAGGAGCCAAGAAATCAAGTTGCACAAAGGGCTTGAAGGGGCTAAGGTTTGTGTATAATAAATGTGTTGACTGTTACATTTTATAATGATATTAAATCACGCATTCTAGGGGTATAAAACTGGACCCCACCCAACAGACGGGGTTCAGAAGAGCCCTGACGCTGTCATGTATATTTGATTGTCAGCTTTTCTGAAACTCTTCTCACCGTGACTCTAAGAATAAAGCTGCTTTATAACCGCACCTGCTGTCGGGTCTGAGATTTCGTCCACATTTCCTCCCACAGTCCAAAGACATGCAGGTTAGGTGGATTGGCAAGTCTAAATTGTCCCTAGTGTGTGCTTGGTGTGTGGGTGTGTGCACCCTGCCCGGGGTTTGTTTCCTGCCTTGCGCCCTGTGTTGGCTGGGATTGGCTCCAGCAGATACCCTGTAGTTAGGATATAGCGGGTTGGATAATGAATGGATGGATAAAAACACTAATTTTTAAGGTCTTTCGTAATGAATGTTTTATTACTGTAGAATAACTGGTTTACTTATATAGGGTGGTCCAGATCTAATTATGCAATTTTCATTACGCTATAACTTATTAAGTTTATTACATAGAAAATCACCCAAAAAATCCTGGACCATCGAGAAGTGTGCGAACTGATGACATGAAGAATCGTCTTCACGCCAAACTGGAATCGTCCCTGCATAATTCAAAGTCATCCAGACGATCTGGATCTGCATAATTAGATCTGGACCACTCTGTATTAAGATAACTTTTCTAACATTTATACAAAACGTAATCTTAATGATCAGGAATGATATGATGTTATTTGGTGATCTCCATTATACTAAATTCACATTGGTGATCAGAAGTTGTACTGAAGTGCAGCTGAAGTTTTAATATGATGGATAACAGATCTGGCATGGGCTCACCACTAAGGGGGAGTGTTTGTAGGGAAAGACTGAAACACAAACTAAAAAGAAGAAATTTATAAGGCATGGCACGCACAGCTGAGTGTTCAGTTGAATCAGGAAAAAGTTCTCATCAGACGGGTACTTTGGCTGTGTACACTTGTACTAAACTTCTGGCAGTAAAATCATTTACATTCAGCTGCAATAACTGTGCAGCATACCAGCACAACAATATGATTAGGAGCAACAAAAGAATCTGGAAAGCTAGATATGTTCAAATTGGAACTTTTTTTTTCTAGTAGCCATTGATGTCTGCATTAATAATCCCTGTCAGCTGCCACTATTACTCATGTGTGAACAAAACAAGTGAACAATTTATCTTCTTATCTCTAATGTTCCATATTGCTGCTTCTTACAGAATTATAAACAATCAATGGTACTGTGCTTTATGATAAACATAAATAATTCATGTCTGCAATTAAGGGATGTTGTTACAGAAATTGTTTGATTTTTTTTTCAATGAACTAAAGAGAACTACTTTCACAGGAGACATGTTCATGAAACATTAAACACAAAAACAAAAAGTGGGTGTTAGATGGGGGTGTTTTTTTTATCACCAGCTCTTATTTTATCCCACCTACTGCTTTTCCTTATGTGTTCACTGATGTGTAATAAAAATGTCTTTTTTATCACTGATACAAAAGGAATTAGGTATACAGAGAACAGGATCAAGTGCCTTGGCCTCGCCAAAAGAAATGAGCAAACCTTCCCCACTGCAGCAATTAACAAGGCAGTTGAACTATCCATGTATCACAAATCTTAACACACTGCCAGACTCTTTCAGGCACAGATAACAGTCATTTGTTCTCTGTGATGAGGGTGACTGCAGTTCCTGGGAAGTACTATGAAATAAGTAATATTCACCTGTGAAGGAGTCTACAACTCTACAGAACATTGGTGAAGCAATCTATTGCAAAAGACGGTACTTCACATGTTTGTGATTGATTTTAAAACAAGCTTTAAGTGGGAACCAAGGGTGGGATATTAAAAAATGAGACAGACTCACTGGATGCCACAAAATAGTGACCTTTGAGTGTGTAAATAATGTTGAAACAGAGGGAAAACCATACAGTGCAATCCAAGTAAATAAAGAAATAAGCAAAACCATAGCTGTACAACTGAGTTTGATCTAATATAATGAGGGACAATATGATTGTGTGATTTTTTCTGAAGTTAGGCATGCTTGCTGTTAGGATTAAATAAAGAATGTTTTGCTTTTGTTTTAATTATGTAAATATTGGCTCACTCATTTGCCTTTAAGTAATAAATGGTACTTCCTTTAATTCACTATTTTTCTTCCTTTCTTTTTTTGGCCTCACTTCTAGTTTGTGAGAGAGACTTTACCAAAAATCAGATGTCAAATAAAGATATGAAATGCAGTTGACTAAAAGCTTAGCATAGAATTTGCACATCCATGGTGCATAATCATCTTATTTTTGACTTATCTTTTAGTAAAGCAACAAAGGAAGAAAACTCTTGCGAATTCATAACTTAGGTCAATCTGCTCTGAAATTCAGAAGTCCACCATCTAGACTTTTATACATTAACTAGTCAAAAGTTCTGAATGTTTATCTCATAGGGAAATGGAAAATTGTATCACTCAGTCATTGTCACACTATGGTAATCATCATCCTAAAAAATAAAAGAATATTTTCCACAAGCTAGTTTTCTTTGAAAGCAAAGTGCAGATGGCAAGGTTATTTCCTTCTTTTGTAACCAGCTTAATCTTGTTGTTAAGTACACACACCTAAAATCAATGCACTCATACACATATATACTCAAAAATGCACACAAATTGGGGGAAAATGATAATTAATAACAAAAAACATTAAACAGAAACAAAATCACTTCATCCCTGACAACCAGTCTTCCATATGCAATGTAGTCAGCAAATACTCTGAGTGTGCAAGTATTTCAACATGCTCTCTCTTTTGTTGGCGACACTTTATCTGAAATGTCTGGTAGGTGGTTATAACTTCTAGTTTTCAGTGGCCATGCCTTTTAATACAGAGCTATGAAGTTGATTTTGCTTGGATATTGCAATATTCTAAAGGCAACATGTCTCTATCTTTCTCTAGCTGTTTCACTTAGTGACATTGCAGTATGCACCTTATTATGATAACTTGTTTTTTGTTATTTTCTGCTGCACCTTGGTTTTTGCTGTGTGGAATATTTGTTTTTCCATGTGGATTTGCTTTCATTTTCAGTTCTTTACTTTCTGTTTTTCTTTTTTTATTTACTAGTTTGTTGTTATTGTTATGTGATGTGTACCACATGAGTGACGCTGCCATGGATGTTAAGATGTCATTATAAATAAATTTGGTGGTTCCACATCTCTCTTTAGATAATTCCTCAAAAATACCTGTCTAATGTTAGTTAGCTTTCTTTCCACGTAGGCCTAGCTTGAGGCTACTTCTTTTGTGTGTCAACAAAGCTCTTTTCCCAATAGTTTGTATATATTTGTTATTTTAATTATTTTTCAGTATTATTTGTCATATTTATAGGTAATGTATGTTGTGTTTATCTATGATTTAGTAATTGTGTAATCATGTCACTTTAAATGTGCATCCATTCCTTGTGCTCTGTGGATGGTACAACAAAAGGCAGGGACACCCTGACACCCCTTCTGCTGATACTTCCCTGCTAGATATACAGTATGTTTAGCCAGAAAAAAGAATCACAGCAGTAATGCACTGACTTAGTAGTGAAGTGTTTGTAAATATTATTTTTCTTGGATTTACCAGTTTTATGATTTATTTCCTCTTTGGATTCTGTTCTTCAAATTGTGAATTTTGGACTTGTTTGCTTTGGATTGTCTTTTCGGCAAATCCTTCTTGCCCTTTTGAGTATTTTTAAATGTTTTCTACTTTTGTTAATAATACCTCAATTTATCACAATTCTTCATGTGGATTTGTCCCTAACAATTTTTCATAATTCTTGGGATTCTTTAGCTAGTCTAAACTATAAAACCCTTTTGAGGTATCAGCTGGGGATTAGCTTGATTGAGGTGAGGCACTACTGAATTGGCCAGTGAAACTTCGGGCCAACTTTTGTGAGTTATTTTTGTGATCTAACGTCCCATTTCACCTTGTTTGAGAACATCTCACAACACCTTTGTTATAGTTTTAACTTAATTTTGTTCTTGACTTTTAATTTTGCCTTCTCCTTCTACTGAGGCAAAGAATTCTCTTTCTCTTTTTTGGTTTTGACCTTTGCTCATTTATGACCTTACTTTCAGCCTAGCTCCAACATTCCCCAGTTTGTGCTTGCTCACAATAATTATTAGGTGCCGTTGTCAAGCCTTTTACACTAGGAGTTACATTGTCAACACCATTAGGGTTTTTAAACTTGTAATTACTTTATCAGTATGTATATCATGCTTCTGCACATCTTTGACTTTCCCTAAATAGCTACACTGCATATACTAATGTTGTTGTAAGTAAAGTTCTATTCAGAAATGATGATTTTTTTTTTACACATAAGATCCCCGAAATAATCATCTAAAAAATGTCACATTTATAATCACTCACTTTCATGATGAAGACAATAATAGACAAATCTCAAAACTGTCAGCACTACAGCCAGGTAATTAAAATAACCTGAAATGGCATCACAAAATTTTCACACAACCTGGAATACAAACTACGCAGTCAGCATCTGTGTGATGTGTGGAAAGGAGAACATGCGACATGGCACATTGCATTGTGGATGGAGCACATCACAGTGAAAAGCACAGCACTGAAAGGTAGCTTGTTCATAATGTTTTTACAAAGACTGCAGTCCCAACAATGTTTACATATGTGGAAATGAACAGGCTTTATAATAAATAAAGATTTTTTTATTGGAAAACATGAGTATACTAACACACAATTGGGATGCCACAGTGGCACAGTGGTAGTGCTGCTGCTGCACGTAAAGGAGATATATATATATATATATGTTCTCCCAATCTCTGCATGGATTTCCTTCCACTGTCCTAAGACATGCAAGTTATGTGTATCGGTGAAGATAAAGTGTCCCCCATGTATGTGTTAGTGTGTGTATTAGCCCTGCGATGGACTGGTGCTCTGTCTGGAGTTTGTTTTTGCCTTGCAGTAGAGAGGTTCCAACCCCTCTGTGACTCTGGTCTGGATTAAATGTGAGCTAGAGGGAGTATTGGAATGTGAGATTTTGACATAAATGAGGCACCTTTTAGAAAAAAAAGAAAGAATATATGTACAGCAGATAGATAGAAGTTTATTTCTCCCAACAGGGAAATGTCTTTTACAGAAACACTTTAAATAGATAAATACATAAATATAGATAAATAAATATATATGCAGACAAAATGTCATCTAAACACACACCAGAAAGACAAAAAAGAAAGAAAACTTCTGACTTGACAGTCACAGTCACATTGAAACATTAGGGAGACATATTGCTGTTGGTTTCTTGACACACCTCTGCTGAATAATTCCTTGACTGAAAGTACTCAGTGTTAGAGTGACATGGAAAAGATGTGCATCTTTGTTCATAATGGTACTCAGTTTTGTTTTAATTCACTCCTTCACTACTACCTCCAGAGGGCCCAGAGTGCATCCCATAATTTGATTTAGCTTATTGATTTGGTGGGTTTCTCTTGAAGTAATGTTACCAGTTCAGCCCATCTCAGCACTGGCTATCACAAGGATATAAAAGATGTGAAGGGTGTCACTACCCACATTAAAGGCACACAGTAACCAAAGGAATAAAAGCCTGATCTGTCCTTTCTTTTATAGTTCCTTTTGCTATGAGACCAGTCCAACTTGGAACTCCAAGTACTTGTAGGAGTATATCACCTCTACATCTGTTCCGAATAGTGACTGGAAATAGAAACTCTTTGCTGTGGAGAAAGTCAACCAGTTCTTTGGTTTTGCATGAAGACATAACGTTCTCCACTTGACTCCAATACTCTTTCTTATCTTCTTTATCAATACACTCCATAAGTGCAGAGTGTTATATTTATAGTATAAAAATTTGGAAAACATTTTGTATCACCCCAGTCCCAAAGGTATCACGTCTTCACCACCTGAGGCCACAGGTCCGCCACGCCCTCGACCCTCTGCAGTTCGCATACCAGGAGAAGGTGGGAGCGGAGGATGCCATCATCTATATGCTACACCGATCCCTCTCCCACTTGGACAGAGGCAGTGGTGCTGTAAGAATTATGTTTTTGGACTTCTTTAGTGCCTTCAACACCATCCAACCTCTGCTCCTTAGAGACAAGCTGACTGAGATGGGAGTAGACTCACACCTGGTGGTATGGATCATAGACTTTCTTACAGACAGACCTCAATATGTGCGTCTTGGAAACTGCTCGTCTGACTTTGTGGTCAGCAACACAGGAGCGTCGCAGGGGACCGTACTTTCTCCGGTCCTGTTCAATTTATATACATCAGACTTCCAATACGACTCGGAGTCCTGCCATGTGCAAAAGTTCGCTGATGACACTGCTATCGTGGGCTGCGTCAGGAGTGGGCAGGAGAAGGAGTATAGGAATCTAATCAAGGACTTTGTTAAATGGTGCGACTCAAACCACTTACACCTTAACACCAGCAAGACCAAGGAGCTGGTGGTGGATTTTTGGAGGCTCAGGCCCCTCATGGAGCCTGTGATCATCAGAGGTGACTGTGTGCAGAGGGTACAGACCTATAAATATCTGGGAGTGCAGCTAGATAACAAATTTGACTAGACTGCCAATACTGATGCTCTGTGTAAAAAAGGTCAGAACCGAACATATTTTTTTAAAAGGTTGGCGTCCTTCAACATCTGCAATAAGATGCTGCAGATGTTCTACCAGATGGTTCTGGCGAGTGCCCTCTTCTACGCGGTGGTGTGCTGGGGAGGCAGCATAAAGATGAAAGACGCCTCACGCCTGGACAAACTTGTTAAGAAGGCAGGCTCTATTGTAGGAGTAAAGTTGGACAGTTTAACATCTGTGGCAGAGCGACGACCATTAAACAAACTCCTGTCAATCATGAAGAATCCACTGCATCCACTGAACATTGTCATTTCCAGGCAGAGGAGTAGCTTCAGTGACAGACTTTTCTCACTGTCTTGCTCCATTGACAGACTGAGGAGATCATTCCTCCCCCACACTATGCAACTCTTCAATTCCACCCGGGGGAGTAAATGCTAACATTAATCAAAGTTATTGTCTGCTTTTACATGCATCTTTATTGCTATTTAATATTGTTTTTTGTATCAGTATACTGCTGCTGGATTATGTGAATTTCCCCTTGGGATTAATAAAGTATCTATCTATCTATCTATCTATCTATCTATCTATCTATCTATCTATCTATCTATCTATCTATCTATCTATCTAGTCAGTATTCCTGTAAAAACCTACTTTACATGTTTAGTGAGATTAGTCTCCAACCACTCACAATTTTGAACTGTATTAAACTGGTTTAGAAAGAAGATGCATGGATGGACTGAAAGTTTGTATCACTCACTATACTCTTCCTAGAACTTTCTGTAATTTGCTAATTGTATTCATTCTGCCTGTTCACCTTCAACTTCGTCATGCTTATGTGGTTGCAAGTATGCAGTATTGTTGTATAAAATCATCACTACATACTTTTAATAAAACTAAGCAGACCCAATTGCATCTACCTGCACTCTCTGATGTCCAAAGTGCACCAAACAGTACTGTTTTACACCTTAAACCACCATTAATGTAGATGTAGGGCTGTAATTGTTTCTGTAGAAAACATGCCTTTTTTCTTCTTGTGGACCAGACATGATTGGATCTTTGATAGAATAAGTAATGATGTCCTTGGAGCATGCTATGTAATCTTTTGCACCTTTACGGCAGAGAGAGACATGCATATCATTTTGTACATGTTGTTTTTCTTGCTACAACTAAAACTGTATTTCTCATTATAAAAGACCAGGGGATTATTAGGGTGACACATCTATACACATTGTCAGCTGCCTTATTCTCCATGCACATATAACACTTGAAGATGAATTACACTGACTGGTCAACATTATTCAAAAATATTTTTTTTTTCCTATCTGCTTTTTATCAGATCTCAAAGTATATTTTCAAGGCCAGAAACTCTAGAATGGAACCACCTTATACAGCATAAGAAAACAAAATGTAATTATTGCAAATGACAGTCAAGTAAGGTGAAATAATATTATCAGGGCTGTTTTGTCATTTGCAATAAATTAGTGAGGCAGGCTTTCCTTTCTGCCTCATAACAAAAATACATCATTTTGGCTTTTTAGAATTTAGCATTAAGTCTGTTTAGCTTTTTGTCTTCAAAGAGAGAAAACATGAAAGATCAATTTGTACAGGTGTTATGTAAGACATGAAAATTATAGGCCTGAGTACATAACAAATTAATTACCATTTTAGCTACATCACAATAGAACAGAAATGCAGAAATTTGTAATAATCATAGCTGGAGAAAAACTAAATATATTTCATTAGCAAGTAATAGTAGGTAAAACTATTTGTTTTTCAAAATGATTATTAGCATTCTACAATCCTTAGGTAAAGAACACTATTGCCTTTTTAAAATGTTTCAGTCGTTTAGGATTTGTTTATAAAAATGTTTTGCATAATGGACTCTATTGGTGGTTTTATCTGATTATATTTCACATAAACATAATGCATTTGTAGTAGATGTATTTTCCTGGTAACATTGTAGTAAGGTACAGGAATATAAATCTTGAATAGTGACATTCATTATTCAGAAATTTTCCAATATCAGTATAGAGTAAATGAGGTGGGAATAAGGTATTGTGAATTGTCACACTAATTATCCCTGCTTTAAAGTTAAACACACAGTTGACGGTTTTTTGTGGCTGTTTGATGTTTTAAATATGTATTAAGGCATATGGCATTGCCCCAGGCCACATGCACTGCAACAGAGGCTGCGGCCTTTATGACAGATCCTAGTTAGCACTGAACTTGTACAAAATGATTACTATCATTTGTGATTAATCATTCTGCATCTTACGCCGTTACTTATTGACTTTTCTTACTTCTGCCTTCTGACAAAATGCATTTTCTCATGGCATTACGGTACCAGAAATGTCATCTGCTAGTATAACCACGAGCCTTGACCAAATTAATGAGCTGCAACGTCATAACTGAAGTGCTAGGCTGCAGCAGTGGGCCGCAGGCGCGGCCTTAGGCATGTGCAAACTGTGCACCTGCACATGGCCGCCATGCCAAATATATTGAATATAAAACAGAAAGAAAATAACGACACAGCTGATGGCAATGCGGCGAAAACGTGTTTCTTATGCGCTATTTACTAATGTCGTTAGAGTCGGAGCAGTAAGTATATGTAGTATTACAACATTCTGCCGTAATAGAGAATATTATGGGCCGTCACTTGGTTTTCAAGTTACGATATAGAAGCATGTCATGAGACGAGGCGTGCCATCCACCGTGCATAAGATCCCATATTGACATTGGCGGGCGAGGGGCCACCAATTCTTTCTCTGCATGGTGCCGCCATGAGTCTAGACCGCCCTGCTATGCTACACTACTGGCTGGGCTGCTGGACTGGCCACTGAGCAGAACTGACCATCACGAGTAGTAATAGCTCGCATATTTTCATGTTTTTGCAATAGTTTTATGTAATTTTGTGCTAGTATTGTAAAGAACAGTTAATACAGACTACAGCTGAAGATCTGAAGTGGGCGCGAGAAGTTGGTGAGTTGTTTATTAACATATTTTGTGATTTTGAGTTTGTAAAATTAGTGTAGGTCAGTGGCTTTTGCATATCGGCTTATTTTACAATATAGACTTTAAAGTTAGTAAAGTAAAATTAGATTTTGGAAGATTTGTTTTCCAACTTGAATTACTGAGCAATGAATTCAGTGAGCGTTTTAGTGATTTCAGTTCACACAAACAGGACTTTGCACTGTTCTCTTACACGTTAAGAATCGCGTCTGAGAATATCCAAATGGAATTAATTGAACTGTACTCAGATTCTATTCTGATGGCAAAATACAACGAGTTGGTGTGCCAGGCTTGTATGCTTACCTGCCACCCTCGTATATGCAGATCCGTAAGTTGGCATTGAGAGTACTGTCTATGTTTGGAAGCACTTACCTTTGAGAGCAATTGTTTTATTAATGAAGTTACCAAAACCCCACATCGCTCAAGACTTACTGCGAGCACCTTTCATCCCTCATTAAAGTTGCAGCTGCACAGATTTCAAGCCTGATATTGATGAACTGGTTAATAACAAGCGATGCCAAGTGTCGGGACAAAAGAAATAGATCTCACACTGTAAGACTCCTATATAAGCAATGAATATAATATAATAATATAAGGACCTAGCCTAGCTAAGAGGCTAAGACTCTAATTGTACGCTGTTGTACGGAGAGTGTATGGAAATAAATTGCTTTTCTTTAAACTTTAAGTATTACATTTTTTAAAGTTTTCAGTATTGGAAAGAAAGCTACAGTAACTTTGTATAATAGTATTTGTTACAGTGTGGCCCACTGACTCCGATGATCTGTCGAAGCAGCCCACCAATGGTAGTGAGTTTGACATGCCTGTATTAAGGTACATCAAAACACTATTTGTTTAGTTTTTGTGATCTCGAGGGATTGGATCAAACCAGTAGAGAAGATGAGGTGAGAGATATCCTGTACTTGTACTGCCCTTGGCATGCATTGTATGGGTTGGCTGCACAGGAATCAGAAGTACAGAGAAACAAGGTAAAAAATGTAAAGACTAAGCACTTTAAAACCTCTGGTGTTATGAAGAAAATAACGTGGAATAAGAACAATCATTGTTTTGGAAGGATGGAAGAAGGACTGCCAAAGAGCAATAAAATATATGTGTTTAGTTACTTCAGGGAACACAAGCAGTATAATGGAACTGAGGATCACCTTTTGTAAGATGGACATTAGGTGGCAGCTCAGAGATTGTTATGGTAAGTTTCTTCTCCCAGCCATTTTGAATACTAGTTAGGCTTCATGAAAATCATCTTGCTATTTCATTAAGAGCTATGGTGTAGGACTGCAAGAACACCTCAGGTCAATAGGGTAAGTTCTAGTGGTGATTGTCTTAGAAATTACAGAGGACACTTCTGACTCTGAAAGTGATTTGGGAAGTTGCCCTGTAAGTAATGCCAAGAAGGTGAATAAAAGAAACCCTCTTGTCAAAGGCTCAGTGAGCTTGAAATCAGGAAATGAGACAAGGTTAAGTGCTTGACAAGAGACCAAGAAAAGAGAAAAGGGATAAGACATAATTATGCCGATTATCCACTTCAGCTAATGGACAGGTGATCTGAATTGTTTAGGGATGCCCAGTGGGACATTCATTTTACTGTATATACTTGTGTTTAAGTTCTCCCGCAGATAAATTGGGGCTTGAGTTTACCATATAATTTCCGGTTACTTTATAATGACAGTCTTATAAGTCGAATGCGGAAAACTCACACTATTGGTCCAAGAGATTACGATATGCAAGCTTCCACCTGATAGAGTAACCACGGAGCACAGAGCCTTGTTTTTCTATGTATTGTGCACTTGACCACATGGTAATACCTGAACTATTCCAAAGCGACGTTTGCACAGTTTTGTGTTTTTTGTATCTCACAACCTAATACACCTTTATCATAAGAGCGTCCCTTATCTACGATGGAGCATTCAATCCGGAGAAAATGTGAAGCTGGTTTTATATTAAAAGTCGTTGAAGTGGCGAACGAAATTGGTTAACTGTGCTGCTGCAACAAAATTCAATGCGTCTGAGAAACTGGTGCGAGATTGGAGGAAGCAAGAAGATTAAAAAAAAAGTGTCGTATTTTTGAATGGGTGTATAAGTTGGGGTCTGATTTTATGATCAATTTTCCGATCATAATACGATATATATACGATATATTTGCTTTATTTACACTTTTTCATTTCTTCAATTTTTTTCCTTTGTATGCTTTATTAATGAAGACACTCTGGTTTATTTATACATCTTATGCTGGGTTCTGCAATTGCACAAGAATCACCATTATTTTATATAGATAATTTGCATTGAAGAGTCTGCATATGTTTGTTTTGTGTGTTGTATTTACCCAATTTTTGACACCCACTGCACTCTTTCTGAATTGCTTTTCCTATGATTTCTTCCAGTTTTTTCCCTACAAAGTTTACTTTGGGGAGTTTTTTCTTGACTTCTTAGCGGTCAAGACTGGGCGGGTCAAGACAAGGGTCTGTCAAAGACCAGGGCCTGTTAAAAGCTCATTGAGGCATTCCTTGTGTAATTTGGGGCTTTACAAGAAATAAACTGTAAAAATAAACTGTTGGTGTGTGACATGTTTCTAGAAGCTCAAGTGCTGCTCGTAACAATGTGTGATTAATAACAATGAACTTTCTGCTCCAGTGATCACATATTACATAAGCAAATTAGGAAATGTAAACATGCTAAAATATGGAGAAATTTTATTACTTAAAGGTCTAGTTGCTTTAGGACTTCTGGTATAATAAATCAACAATAATATTATTGATTTATGTAGCCATGTCATACACAAAGGAGCTCACAGTGTTTTACAGTAATACCTAAATCAAAAAGAAACTGAAAAACTAAAGAATAATTACTTATGAAAAGTTTTTTAACTCTCTAAAAATGACAAAGTAAATGCTCAGCTTAATAAACAAATAATGTGATAAAATGGCCAGGGTAGAAATGGCCTCATCATCCAGCTGATGAGGATGCTATAGAATTTTTTTAATTACAACAGTATATTCTTGTGTAGCTTTCATCATTCCATCAAGCATCAAAATGGTTATAAGTGCTTAGGCCAGGTGGTAGTGGTGCATAGTTCTACAAAAAGAAAATACATAAAAGTAATGTGCAGTAACTAGTCTATAAAACAGTAAACAGCTCTTGGCTTAGTGCTTCCAGGATATGCTCCTGACCAAATTAGGTTAAGAGGGTTTGAAAATGGATTGATACATCTATACAACAAAGCAACTATCACCAAAATTATACAGAGAAAAGTACTGATAGTAATTAAAATCAGGGTGAGCAAAGTTATGAAAAAAATACATTTACACTGCTTAAGCGAGAACGCAGAAGAATTCTAAGAAAGAGTTGAAAGATACAGTGAAACATCTAACATATATGAACAAATTGATCTTTACTTCAAAACTACTAACAGATAATGAAAACCCCATCAAATAAATCACATTGAATGTTTGCATTTTGTCATGATTTATAATAAAACTGCTTCTGAATCTTCACCTTCCAATTTTCGATTTAGCCTGTTTTATTTCACAGTACACCTCTGAATTATGTGAACTATGTGAACAACTGTGAACTATCTACAGTATATATTGAGATGATAATTTATGCACACTGACAAAAAGTAGATCATGGCAAGAGCTATTTCTAGGCATTTCAATGGTAGTTTTGAAATTTTGGAGGTCTTTAGACACTTTGTTTTGAAGGTCTAGTCTCAATTGTCAGTAATCTTGAATTGTTTATATTACAATGAAATCACAGACTGGAAAAATGTTTCAAATTACTTTAGAATAATTTCTTAGCATTTGAGAATACTACAGTTTCTTCTGTGGGCCTTTGAAAGCTCTACTTATCTCAGGATGATGTGTTACCACTTACTTAACCACTTCACTAGATCAACTTTTCAGTTTTTATATAAAATCTGGACTCTCTAATGATTTATCAACTATTTAAACCTTTTAGGATGCTCCCATGTAACAGGTGTCTGGTCACACTTTCAGGTAATCTTACTAGACACCATCCAAATATCCGACTACGCCACCCAGTTTTATTAAGAGACTGGGAACTCCTGAAATTTACCAATGATAGCACACAGGTTTCTTTAAATTGGGCGGTGAGTAAACACACAATGAAAGACACAACTGCAATTTCAGGAAGTAACAGTAACTTCTATTACACTAGGCAATAATAAGTACATGAAAAAGATAAATGAACATAAACCAAATCTAACAGTATCATGAAGAAAATTTCTTATCTTAGAAAGGAAAGCCCACAGTCCACACTCTAAAAGTCCATTAAAAACATGAATTGGATGATACAACCTGTAGTGGTGCAAAGTCCTGTTTGTTCTCAGTGTTACCCCAACACTTAATTGCTCAACTGTCCACAGATGCACTCTGTTCACCGGACACTCGTTTCCAAGAGAATCGTGGAATCCCTGTCGGCGTCTCTTCGTTGTTCCTTTTTTCCACTCTGGGCTTCTTGTATTGCTGTGACCTAGGCACGCCTTATTTCTTGTCTGCCAGCTTGGCTCTGTCCTTCCATGCAGCTTCCCTCTCTCGCTGGGCCCACAGCCGGCGTCTCCTTATGGAGCTGTCTCTTCCTCCCTGGAAGTATTGCCGTCCTTGTGTCTCACGTCGTGCCAGCCACGCATCCCTTGTCAGCCTGCGAGCCCCTTTGCTCTGTCCGGTGTCTTGGCAGTTTTCTCAGTGGACCGTCCCCTTTCCTCTTGCCTTCTCCTGGCCAGAGCTTAAATCTCCTTCAGTCCCTGCAATTATCAGTTCTGGACAACCAGATTAAACAAGTAGCACAGCTAAATTTCCTGGGTTTAACAAATAATGAAAACACGAGTTAACAAAATGTATTGTATGTATTGCAACTCCACAGCTCCCCCCTCTGAGACATCACCATTTTCTCGAGAGGCTGGGTCTCTCATTGTCCAAAACCCATATATGGGAAGTCCAGGTGGAGATGGTTCGGCTGTTGGGGTAGCTGAAGCACTTTGTGGAGACAAACAACAAGGCTTTAAAGCATTACCGTGCACATTTTTCTCTCTACCTCCCCCTTCTGGCCTCACCTTATACACCACCCCAGAATCCCCTACCTGGCCCAGCACCACATAGGGTTCTTGGTTCCACCAACCTGTCTGCTTCCCTTGTCCTTGTCTACCTCTATTTCTCAGCCATACCCTTTCTCCAGGAAGCAATGGAATAGCCTGAGCTTCCTTATGCTGAGCTTTATTATGTCGTGCTGCCTCGTGGAGCACCTTCCATACCTCCAGTGTTCTTGCACTGGGCACAGTACTTGGAACCTAGGTTCATGAGTGTTAGGATCTAGTGTCCTGCGGCATCGGACATCCTCAACAAAGACATACCTCTGTAGATTTTGTAGCCATTTTCTTTCTGGGATTGACAGCTTCTTCCGCTCAGCAGTGGTAGGGCCTCGTCCTTGTTGTACATAGGTTCTTACTACTAGGAGCTCTGAATCTTGGTCCTGGCTTGTTCTCCATTTTAGCACCAATGGAGAGCTGCCCCTCATCGAAAGTGAGGGTATCACAAAGACCTCCTCTGTTCTGGCCACCCACTCTGTAGAGGGTGTACTAACAGGAAATCTGGACAGTGAGTCAGCATTTACATTCTCTCTACCAGAACGGTACCTCACCTCGAACTCAAATGATGCCAAATGGGCCACACATCACGTTGCTCCACTGCTCCAAGGCGTGCTGTCTGCAAATGGGCAACAGGGTTATTGTCCGTATACACAATGCATTTAGCCCCCATCAAATAGTCTTTAAATTTCTCAGTAATGGCCCATTTTAGTGCCAAAAGTTCCAATTTAAAAGAACTGTAATTGGAATCATTCTGCTCGGCAGGGTGTAAACTTCGGCTGCATATGCAATCACTCTTTCCTGGCCCTCCTGGACCTGTGATAAAACTGCACCCAGTCCATGATGACTAGCATCTGTATATAAGACAAAAGGCAATGTAAAGTCTGCAAATGCAAGAACAGGGGCCTGTGTCAGAGTAGTTTTCAGTAAATCAAATGCCTGTTGACACTCCTGTGTCCAATTTACCTTTCTGTGGCCAAGTCTTTTTATCTGCCGGGGCTCCAGTGAGCAAAGTAGTCAAAGGCCGTGTGATCTTTGCAAAGCCTTTTATAAAACGGCGGTAATAGCCTGCTAGGCCCAGAAAAGCTCTTACCTGGCTCACAGTCTGTGGTGGAGCCCATTCTTGCACTGCTGTCACCTTTTCTGAATCTGGCTCTACCCCCTTCTGGCTGACAACATGCCCCAAAAACTTTACTTGCTTCTCGAACAGTTTACACTTAGTCGGGTGCAATTTGAGGCCATGCTTCCATAGGCACATCAATATTCCATCAAGATGCTGTAAGTGGGTGGAGAAGTCTGGTGAATACACAATGATGTCATCTAGGTAGACTAAGGCAGATTCTGACAAGGCACCTCGTAGGCACTGCTGCATCAGTCTCTGAAACGTGGCTGGACCATTACAAAGCCCAAAAGGCATACGGTTGAATTCATATAGGCCAAGGGGTGTGGCAAAAGCTGTCTTCTCTCGATCACGGGGGTCCATCTTCACCTGCCAGTAGCCACTGGCTAAGTCCAAAGTGGAAAACCATTGTGCTTTGGTGAGGGTGGTCAGAGTCTCTTCAATTCTAGGCAAAGGAAATGCATCTTTATGAGTCATCGCATTCAATTTGCGATAGTCTCGCAAACGCCACCGACCATCTTTTTCTTTACCATCACAATTGGGGCTGCCCATGGGCTAATGCTCTCTTGGATGACGCCACTTTGTAACATTTCATTCAAAAGTACCTTCATTTCCTGGTACATGTTGGGTGGTAAGGAGGCGAAACCTCTCTGCGACTGGTGGGGCATCGCCTGTCAGAATCCGATGTTGCACCAGGTCAGTACACCCAAAATCTTCATCACTCAATGCAAAAGCCTTGTTCCATTTCATGAGTAATGCCTGTAGCTCTTTCCGTTGTTGTGTGGTCAAACTCTCCGCTGGCATAAACTAGCCAGCTCTGGGCTCAGGGTTGGTTGATCAGCCATATCCTGCTCCACCAGATGCACCTGACGACCCCATCATCGACTGCTTCCAGGACCACTTCATTTGGACCCCACAGCTCCATCTCATCTAACCAGAACAAGCGGCCCAACTTCTGGTATCGGGTTAGGAACACAGGAAAGAGTTTAAGTTGCAAATACGCAGGTATACGACCTCCTTTTACCATTGCAACCGTTCGTGCAACTCTCAAAGATGACAGTTCAAACAGGGGCTCCACAAGCCCACAATAGTCTGATCCTCCAACACCGGAAGACGCTCTTCCCCACACCACCACTTCACTTCTGGCAGGGACCCTCATACCACGGTGGCCGGCAAGTCGTACATATCCACGGAATCCATCATTTGCCGATATGTCTCCGTGCATTGACACACAGCAAAGGCCTTAGACCATGCTTTTTGCATACTGGGAGCTGCTTGTGCCAGCACAACAGGGGACTCTGGAGCCTGAAAAACTGCATGCCAACAAGCAGAGATTATGTTCATTCCAATTAGCAATGGGCTCGTCTGGATCTCGTCTCTCACAATTACAACCCCTCTGGCTGGTAATTTCACGGTAGCCACCTCAAAATCCATGGTGGCATAACCCTATGGGATATCAACCCATTGGGCTTTCAGGGTTAGAAGAAAGGGCCTGCCGACTTCTATGTTATCTGCAAAATGCTGCTTGAAAAAGCTCTCTTGCATCAGGGTAA
>NW_024379255.1:0-13005 GCF_016835505.1 Polypterus senegalus
CGTCCCAAGAGCCAGTTTCTGTAGCCGAGGATCAGACCGCCAAGGTCCCGCCCCGCCACCACCCAACTCACACTGCACCCGACCTCCTTGGCCCCACCCATAGGTGGTAAGCCCATGGGAAGGAGGACCCACATTACCTCTTCGGTGCAGGCCCGGCCACCAGGCGCCATCGAGCACCACCCCCAGGCCTGGCTCCAGAGGGGGCCCGGTGACCAGCGTCGGGCAAGGGAAAACGTTGTCCACAGTTTTATTCTTCATTGGAGGTTTGAACCGCTCTTTGTCTCATCCCTCACCTAGGACCAGTTTGCCTTGGGTGGCCCTACCAGGGGCATAAAGCCCCGGACAACATAGCTCCTAGGATCATTGGGACACGCAAACCCCTCCACCACGATAAGGTGACGACTCAAGGAGGGGTAATGTTTTAGTGGATGAAGAAATGCACAGACCAATTGTATGTGCGTTAAGCCATTTCACGTGATACCACTCAGCCAATCAAGTCTGTGGATTCTAGGTTGTGACCATTGCTTTACTTTACAGCGCAGACAGATGAGAGAGTTAGAGGCAAGGAAGAGAGACGGTAGAAAGAAAAAGAAAGATAGCAATACATGTAGAAAAAACAATGGGAAAAATAATCCGAAGAAAGTGAGAGATACAGACGACTGCACTGGAAAAAGAAAAGATGAGTGAGACGGAGAAAGGGACAGAAAAATAAGGAACAAATGGCGCTCTCCAAAAAAAGGAAAGTGGACAGCGAAAATGGGGCATTTAATCCAGAATGGACAAACTCATTTCTGTTTATACTTCCCACTGGGAGCACTAAACCAGTGTGTCTCATATGTTCAGAAACCGTGGCACTTGTTAAAAGTGCCAATGTGAAACGACATTATGAGATGAAACATGAAGGTTTCGAACAAACATACCCCTCAAATCCGAAGTGAGATCACAGAAAATAATTAGTCTCAGAGCCCAATATGACCAGTCCACTAGTCATTAATTGTTAAGATGTGTTGAGATTTATTATCTGTAAAATTGGTTGAGACTGTTGAGTCAAGATGTGAAACAGAAAAGGGGAATTTCAAGCTTTTTCTCCATTTATTTTATTTTTCTGAAGTTAAGCACTTTATTTAAACATGCACAATTTTCACATTTTATTTATTTTCTTTTATTTTGAAATGCAGCCCTACTTTTATTTAGTAAATTTAAGAACATTATATACTGTGACGGAACATTATACATATCTGCAGTCATACATACATGTTCAGTTCTGTGTTACGTGACATTAAATATTGCCAAAAAGTTTTTGATTTGTACTGAACTCATTTGATTTGAAAGTATGGTAATTGATTACATGCAGATGCTGATACCACTACTAGACTACTTAAATATATATGATACTAAATAGTTAGACAACATGATCTTCTAGACTGTTGCCTCAAGAAATTTTCTCTAATTGGACCTCTTTAGGTTTTAGTTAAATACTCCTGTTGTACATTCTTGTAATTAATTTGCTCCTTTCACCTTTTGATTTTGGCCTGGGTCTCTTCTCTCCTCTGATCCTGCTCAAATCATGATATACCAGATATCCAGAGTGTAGATTGGGCCCCTTTCCTACTACACGCGATATCACATAGTTTACCGGTAACTGTAAGTTATCCATCCACTTTTTCCATTTCTGAATGTGCTTCACTTCCACTTCTTAAATTGGGCTTTACGGGCAGAATAGCTGGTGCTAAAAGTCCAAAGGCGTCATAAACTGAACTGATAACAGAGAGAATATCATGTCTTGTAAGAGGTTTACCTTGTGAATGTATTTATAATTTGAAACTAGCCATTTCTGTGCACATCTGGCCACCCATGGCATCATCTGTTGGAAGCACAATTGTGGCTTTGGCTTAAATCTAAATCCTTTTGTTCAAGAGCTTGGTCTTCTTCATAAATGGACATTAAGACTGCTCTGCTGTCACTCATCCACTTGTTTAGGTGGAATCTCCCACTGAAATATTGAGCCTGGAGAACTCTTGCCAATTTAATTTTTGTCCTTCTGATTCAACTGACTTTAAACAGTCATCCCCAAAGAAATTATAAAGAACAGTGTTAACTGCTGCCTTAGAAATGGTCACTCCTGCGTCTTTGGCTGTTCTATGCAACTCATATCAAGCACAACAAGGTGAAGATGTAGAGTCATTTGAAATTCTTCCAAATCTTTACTTGCATTACCTTCAGACCACCACAAAACGTGAAGTAGATCAGTGTCTTCTTCTGGGACTCTTACTTGGTAGAACATTGATTTAATGTCTGCCATTAATGCCATCTTATAAGGACATCGGTGAGCGTGTTAGCCAGGTGAGGACCTTGAAGGTCCAACTACACTTGTAAATGACCAATATTAGTATTTTTCAGGTGTTTTGGTGATTTATTTTAGGAGTTTTCCAGTGTTTTCAAAGAAGCAGTTTGTAGGGGAAATATGATTGATATCCTTTCCATTTTATAGGTGGTGAGATGATGTTCTGTTTTCAGGTAATTGTGTTTCAAGGAGGTCTCCTATGACTTTAGTATTGTAAGCACACATATTTGATTCATATAGGTTTCACTCTGTTTTACAAAAAAAGGATTGAAGAAGACAATTTTCGCGTAATGGTCATAACTGGAACCTAGTTTTTTCATCCATATACTATAATAGACTTCTGCGTAACTCCGCCTCACACGTAATTTAGTGCCTGCCCATATAAGGCCGTCCGTCAGCGGCAATCCAATAGAAACACTGCCGCTAAATATTCACAGGTGAAGGACTGTGCTTATGCAGAGGAAGATGAGATGATCAGGGTGGTGTTTGGCACAAACTCAGCGAAACTGCGAAAGAAACTTTTAAGTGCCGGGTCTTCGCTAACATTAAATACAGCCATGGACATCACACGAAATGGCACCAGCACAGCTGGGAACCTTCGATGCATGTACACCTTGCGGCTCACATGAAATTAAGGAAGTGCACAGACAAAAAGCAACAGTTCCAAAGACTGCTGAACAAAAACCGAATTACACAATTGAGAAGGCAGCAAAAAAATATGAAGCGTGTGACACATACAAACATATTCATAAGTGCAGCTACTGCGGAAACAAAGCACACGGTGGAAAAAGTCAATGTCCCGCTAAAGGAAGACAGTGTAAAAAAAAAAACCCCGTGTATGCAGTGTGTCACGTCTCAGATAAAGAGGAAGACGAGCTGTTTATTGATGCAGGAAGAAACGAATCGATGAATGAAACCTGTTATCTTTACAACGATTGACAAACACGGAATGTAACTTGAACACAACACATCATACAAATACGAACCTGATTGAAAGAAATAATGATAATCAAATCCTTGATGACAGCAACACTCATAACACTCACAAAACAATTACTGTATATTGACAATCATGTTACGTTATTTTTAAAATCTTTAACACACTACTTCTCCGCTATGGTATATATATATATATATATATATATATATATATATATATATATATATATATATATATATATATATATATATATATATATATATATATATATATATATATACACACAGTGGTGTGAAAAACTATTTGCCCCCTTCCTGATTTCTTATTCTTTTACATGTTTGTCACACAAAATGTTTCTGATCATCAAACACATTTAACCATTAGTCAAATATAACACAAGTAAACACAAAATGCAATTTTTAAATGATGGTTTTTATTATTTAGGGAGAAAAAAAATCCAAACCTACATGGCCCTTTGTGAAAAAGTAATTGCCCCCTTGTTAAAAAATAACCTAACTGTGGTGTATCACACCTGAGTTCAATTTCCGTAGCCACCCCCAGGCCTGATTACTGCCACACCTGTTTCAATCAAGAAATCACTTCAATAGGAGCTGCCGGACACAGAGAAGTAGACCAAAAGCACCTCAAAAGCTAGACATCATGCCAAGATCCAAAGAAATTCAGGAACAAATGAGAACAGAAGTAATTGAGATCTATCAGTCTGTTAAAGGTTATAAAGCCATTTCTAAAGCTTTGGGACTCCAGTGAACCACAGTGAGAGCCATTATCCACAAATGACAAAAACATGGAACAGTGATGAACCTTCCCAGGAGTGGCCGGCCGACCAAAATTACCCCAAGCGCAGAGGCGACTCATCTGAGAGGTCACAAAAGACCCCAGGACACATCTAAAGAACTGCAGGCCTCACTTGCCTCAATTAAGGTCAGTGTTCACGACTCCACCATAAGAAAGAGACTGGGCAAAAACGGCCTGCATGGCAGATTTCCAAGCATAAACCACTGTTAAGCAAAAAGAACATTAGGGCTCGTCTCAATTTTGCTAAGAAACATCTCAATGATTGCCAAGACTTTTGGGAAAATACCTTGTGGACTGATGAGACAAAAGTTGAACTTTTTGGAAGGCAATTGTCCCGTTACATCTGACGTAAAAGAAACACAGCATTTCAAAAAAGAACATCATACCAACAGTAAAATATGGTGGTGGTAGTGTGATGGTCTGTGGTTGTTTTGCTGCTTCAGGACCTGGAAGGCTTGCTGTGATAGATGGAACCATGAATTCTACTGTCTACCAAAAAATCCTGAAGGAGAATGTCCGGCCATCTGTTCGTCAACTGAAACTGAAGCGATCTTGGGTGCTGCAACAGGACAATGACCCAAAACACACCAGCAAATCCACCTCTGAATGGCTGAAGAAAAACAAAATGAAGACTTTGGAGTGGCCTAGTCAAAGTCCTGACCTGAATCTAATTGAGATGCTATGGCATGACCTTAAAAAGGCGGTTCATGCTAGAAAACCCTCAAATAAAGCTGAATTACAACAATTCTGCAAAGATGAGTGGGCAAAAATTCCTCCAGAGCTGTAAAAGACTCATTGCAAGTTATCGCAAACGCTTGATTGCAGTTATTGCTGCTAAGGGTGGCCCAACCAGTTATTAGGTTCAGGGGGCAATTACTTTTTCACATAGGGCCATGTAGGTTTGGATTTTTTCTCCCTAAATAATAAAAACCATCATTTAAAAACTGCATTTTGTGTTTACTTGTGTTATATTTGACTAATGGTTAAATGTGTTTGATGATCAGAAACATTTTGTGTGACAAACATGCAAAAGAATAAGAAATCAGGAAGGAGGCAAATAGTTTTTCACACCACTGTATATATTCCCCATTCCCTAACCATCTGTTACATGAATCAGCAGCTAACAAGTAAGCACATATATATATATATATATATATATATATATATATATCCATCCATTCATTTTCTAACCCGCTGAATCGAATACAGGGTCACGGGGTCTGCTGGAGCCAATCCCAGCCAACACAGGGCACAGGCAGGAACCAATCCTGGGCAGGGTGCCAACCACCGCAGTATATATATATATATATATATATATATATATATACTGTATATATATACTGTATATATATATATATATATATATATATATATAACTAGCAAGATACCAAGATACCCAGCATGGCTAGTACTGCATTAAAATTTCTTTTAAGAAAAAAATTAAACCTTTTTAAACTGAGGGAAAATATGCCAATAATTATTTGTTAAGGATCTCTTTGTATACCACATTCTGAGTTAGGCCCTCCAGTTGTAATATGACCAAGCTGTGTGCGGAGCTTACTATTGAGCATGCAACGTACAGTTGGCCATGTGAACAGTAATCTTCAGCTTGGATTGCTGCTGTAATAATCGGTTTGAGTTTCATGGTTTGTTTCAATTACGACAGTATTTGCAGGACTTGTGTTGAAGTGACATTTGGCATCTGTCAAGCGTTGTAAGTATACAACCAGTTTCATCGATAACTTCACATCCAGCTTTTGAGAGTTTAAACATTCATAAACATCAAAGTGTCCACTACTGAAATCGTCACCTGTGAATCTAAGATGTTTAAGAGGCATTGGCAGTTGTCGAAAGGTGTAAAATATTTGGCCATTTCAGTACACTTGAAAGCGACAACCAAACAATTCAGCGGCAGCCATCAACTCACATGCAGAACCATAGGTGAGGGGTTTAAGCATTTCACTCTTCTAGTGCTCCTGTGTAGTATAATTATCTCCTGTACCGTCATCAGTCCACACCTTGAACCTGTCCCAGTCATTCAATACATAAGACACAATGTTCCTCCGGATATCAAGAGTCAGCCTGATATGGCCGTGCAATATGTAACAAAGTGAATGGAAAAGGTAGGTGCCATCTCCGGGCATGGAAACCACTCGGTAAGTGACAGTTTTTTGATCGATGGTGATCACCTCGATAGACATGTTAATGGGGGTACGGTTGGAATGATAAAGGAAATGGGTATCTGAGCAATGTAAAGTAAGTGTAAAATACCTATACAATAACTATAATTGTAATAAACGAACAATAAAACAGAGGAGAAGCCGTGGATTAAATAAAAAGACTGTAGTTATCAGTAGGGAGACGTGAATCCCGTGGCGAAGCAAGGAAGGGAATGTAGAGACGGCCTTATATAGGCAGGCAGCCAACAGCGTGGGAGGCGTTGGGATGGGGGACCCAACGCCGCCTCACACAGTGACCGAGCTGCAGGCTTTGGACGTATATATGTACGTAAGTAGGATTCAGCTAGCGTTGGGAACCCGTGTACCAAATTTATTGAAGATGGGGCCATAAATAAGAAAGTTCAACATGGCGGACGTTGTTGACCATTATGACTGTTACGCATAGAATTTCGAAATGAAACCTGCTTAACTTTTGTACGTAAGCTGTAAGGAATGAGCCTGCCAAATTTCAGCCTTCTACCTACACGGAAAGTTGGAGAATTAGTGACGTTGGAAAGTTCAATATGGCGGCCGACAGTGGCGTCATACGATCGAAATAAGTACGTACATCGGTTTCGGTTAGCGCAGGGAAGCCGTCTACCAAACTTCGTGAAAATGGGGCCATAAATAAGAAAGTTCAACATGGCGGACGTTGTTGACCGTTATCTACCGTTATGACCGTTACGTGTAGAATTTCGAAATGAAACCTGCTTAACTTTTGTAAGTAAGCTGTAAGGAATAAGTCTGCCAAATTTCAGCCTTCTACCTACACGGGAAGTTGGAGAATTAGTGATGAGTGAATGAGTGAGTGAGTTAGGGCTTTGCCTTTTATTAGTATACAGTAGATGCGATCTTTCAGATTCATATAGACATCCAAGATAATTTCTTTGTCCGTGTGTAATTTCTGTTTCTGATGATGCGGGTTCTACTCCATGCTCCCATTCAGCTTCTGGGAGCTGTTGAACCCGACACCGTTGGTAATGTAAAAATTAGGTTAAAATTATGGCTGGATGCAGTCTTTTAAAACAAAAAATCCGGTGCATCCTTGTTTAAACCGGCAACTCCCCTGCAACATGGGAGTCGCCTTACCACCATATGCAGCTCCTTCAATACTGGTCCGGTAGCCCTCCGATCCTCAGCTATGTCGGGCTCCAGCCGGACCGAGACTTGGGATTTTTTCCCCCCAACAGCCAGGGCACTCACGCTGGGGCTCAACATGCCCAAAGCCTCCACGACTCTGCTCCTTTAGACGGCCAGTCATCTCCACTGCCAGTCATTCCTGGTCCTCCCAATTGCTCAGTTGGAGCAACTGCTTCAAATTGCCCCCACCTAGAGTTGGCCACACTCCTCCGGGGCTCTCCTACCAGCTGCCTGCCTTTGCTCAAGAGCATGCTGTTGGTTGCTCGCACCGGCTCCCCACTTCTCCAGCCTTCTTCTCCCTTAACTTCCCGTTTTCTCTACTCTCTTTTCATCTTTTTCCTCTCTCCTTCCCCCTACCTAGCCATTTTGCGCTTCTATTTATTATGGGGACAGATGTGGCATTTAGAAGCTCCCAGCATCAATTACAGATGCGGACGACTCCTCACCTGTGTACTTAAGTGAGGACCGTCCGCATCACTCATCACCCGGGAACCGCTTGGCCACAATAATCACACCCTCTTTTTAAGCCACGAGTGCAGAGATTATTTATTTAAAAAGTGGCCTTTTTGACATGAGCTGTGGACCCGCTACACCTCACTATTACGTCACATCATTTAACTCTTTTGATTCTGTGTTGCATTGCTTCTCCGTGATAATAAATATACACCTGACCAAATTGTGTTTTTTTCAAAATTAAACTTGTAGTAGCTGTAATTGTTGCGGGAACCCTGATTCTTAT
The DNA here is from genome assembly GCF_016835505.1 of Polypterus senegalus. NCBI lineage: Eukaryota > Metazoa > Chordata > Cladistia > Polypteriformes > Polypteridae > Polypterus > Polypterus senegalus. The sequence continues at coordinate 8,199 of NW_024379255.1, forward strand.
AGCGTATGGTACTTTTCCTTGATGGCAACACGAATTAGACTATTTACAAGTCTCTGACATAAATTGTATAGCCTTACAATATCTACATACTTCCGACATATCACCTATGTCCATATTTTCGATCTCTTTTTGCTGTTCCGTTATTTCACCTATGCGTATGTGATTTGTACTCTCTATTGTTTGACACCTTTGAATTGTAGTATATTTTTTTACTTGCTCTGCATGTGTATCACGCCAAGGTTATTTTTGGGCCTTTCGAATTCCACTGCTATCATAATCTGTAACCTGCTCTGCATGTGTATGTTTGGACCTGCCTTTGTCTTTTATTTCTGACCCCCATTATTTCACCTGGTAATAATTTCAGTTTGTTGCCACAAATGTGATCTGTACTCTCTGTTGTTTGACACCATCAAATATGTTATGTTCTGACTTTGGCCACTAGGTGGAGATAGTGAAGAGGGATAGGGACGAGTGTTAAGGAATTGAGAAAGTTCGGAGGACTAATTGTTTCCTGTTGTTGTTTCCAGTTGTTGGATTAAAACTTGTAACTTTTGTGCACTGAGTCTCTTCATTTTATCCTCTGACAACTTAACAGAATTGTAGTACTGTTATATTTTTTAAGTTGCCCTGGGTGTGTATCGCGCCAAGGTTCATTTTGAGCCTTTTGAATTCCACTGCTGTCATAATCTGTAACCTGTTCTTCATGTGTATGTTTGGATCTGCCTTTGTCTTTTATTCCTTAGCCCATTTGGACCTGCAAGGTTTTTCAATTCCTCTTGTTCTGGGCTGATTATTACTTTCCTTGCCTAGGTCCCCGTCTCACGGGAACATGCTTCCAACTAATATCAGTATGACGTGACTTGAGTGTGACTTGACCGTGTCGCTGGAAGTGAAAGTGTCTCTGCCTTTCTGGTGTCTCTGTCTCTCTTCAGAACATCATGTCTCGTCACAAGATTTTTTTTTTTTTATAACAGAGCGATTTGATCCTTAGCTCTGCCCTCACTCTCCTTCTATTCTTCATCTCCAACATCATTCTACACACCACTATCCTATGATGCCTAACTATGCTTTTTCCTGCCACCACTTTGCAGTTTACAATCTCATTTAGACTGACCCTCCTGTATAGGATAGAATCCTCCACTTTTGTACATCACCCTGTGTTCCTCCCTCTTTTTGAAATACGCATTCACCTTTGCCATGTCTATTCTTTTCGCAAAATCCACTACCATCAGACCTGCAATCCTCATCTTGACTACCCATCCATCACCTCTGCATCTCCTCTGTTCCCTTCACCATCATGTCCATTGAAATCCACTCCAATCACCACTCTCTCTCTCCCTTGAGTACACTCTCCACCAGTTCATCCAGCTTACTCCAGAAATTTTCTCTCTCACCCTTCGCACACCCAACTTGTGTGGCATACGTACAAACAACATTTATCATCACACCTTCAATTCCCAGATTCATAATTGTGGTGGGGTTAAAAATCTGTAGATTTTTGTTCATATTTTCATTATGTTTTGCTCAAGACAACACTAGATGAACTTATATACAGGACACATCAAAGCATATACTCTTCCCCAGATGTACCTCACTTTTAAAACAGCTGTTCAAACAAAAAGAGGAAAACATGACAATGCCTTAAGCTGTCAATTATATAACCTGAGAAAGGATGGGCATCTGGGACAAGTTGCTAAATGGGTTTACAGCCTGGGAAAGGAAGATGTGTTAATAGGTACTAAGCAGCATAATAGGGTTTTATTGTTTGGGAAAATGGACGAACAAAGTAATTCAACACATATCTGACAATCACTTGTTGCGAGACCCCCGGTAGAATTTGATTATAAATATGCCTCGTCTGAAGAGCAAACTAAGGAGAAGAAAAGGACAGAACGACATCAGAGGAGGGCGAGAGCGACATCAGAAGAGGGCACCAGCAACATGCATCCATTTCCATCTCATCGCCGGCAAAGCATCTCATGAACAACTAAGTGCTAGATCAGAATCCGCCTAGGACATTCATACTTGTCGTCATTACATTTTCGTAAGCTTTTTCTAAAGACTATATATATCCAGACTTTGCTATCTACATTTTCATTTATGCTTTTCTCTACTGGTATTATTATTTCTGTAATAAATACCATGCTGCTTTTAACTTTTTATACTTTGTCTTAATGTCTAGAGTGATTGAAGTAATAACTTTGATTTCTTTGAGCACCTGGTGCAGCCGGAGTTTAGCCTTTACCTCTGTGCTGTGAGGTTTTTTAAGGCTAAGGGTGTGAGGTCCTCCCAATAGTAGGGAACAGGATGTAAAGTAAGGCATTCTTGGTTGAAAAATGGCCTATAGTCAAGCATGCTGAGCCTTTGTATGTCTGAATATATTCATGGAGACCAAAAGTAATATTTAGGTCTGAGATACTTTGCCCAGAGGGGGCTGGGCGGTCTCTTGGTCTGGAACCCCTACAGATTTTATTTTTTTCTCCACCCTTTGGAGTTTTTTTTTTGTTTTTTCTGTCCACCCTGGCCATCGGACCTTACTCTTATTCTATGTTAATTAATGTTGACTTATGTATCTTTTATTGTGTCTTCTATTTTTCTATTCATTTTGTAAAGCACTTTGAGCTACATTTTTTGTATGAATATGTGCTATATAAATAAATGTTGATTGATTGATTGATTGAGATATATTTAAAACCATATATGTTATTCATGCTGATAATAAGTAATTCTCTTGAAGTGCCAGAAGAGTGACAGGCTATGTTATTCCTAGGGCACTTTTGTGGTTTAAAGTGCTAGAGGTTAACCAGTTGGGTGTGTGTCATTCATGGGGCACTGTTGTGGTTAGCATCTGTGTGTGTGTATATCTATGTACTGTATGTCTGTGATAATCTTAAGGTGCGACAGTAGACCAGTACCCAGTACCAGAACCCAGTAACAAACCTGATGAGTAAACTTACCCCTAGGTAAAGTGTTTATTAGAGGGAAATACTGTGATAATACAATAATCATTACTGTGTCTGATATTCTTTGGTCTTTTTGATATTCCAAGTAAGATGGTTTGCATTACATCAATTTTTCAAATAGTTTACTTGATTTAAATAATAGTATTCATCCTGAACAGATATGCATCCTATCGGCATGGTGTCCTCGGCATACTTGATAATGAAGCAGTGGTCATTGCTCTCTCTCAGGTCACTTGTGTATGGAGTGAATAGTAATGGAGATAAAACACAACCTTGAGGAGTCTCTGTGTTTGAATGAAGGGTCTTTGAAAAGTGTCTTATACTTTGACTATGTGTTAATGATTTAAAAGAAAGTCCTGAATTCATAAAGTCTTGAATGGGTTAATAGTCATACTGCTCTGTGTCTCAATTGGTGTGTGAGGCTGGATGGGATTGAACAGTGAAGAAAAATCTGGAAGATGTGCTCTGACATATGAATCAGACTCATCTAGGAAAGTGTAGATATGATGTAGAATAACTGGCATACTTCCATATCTTTTTGCACAGTAAGCACATTGGTAGTTATCTTGATAGGACTTTGTCATTTAAACATTTTTTCACACCAAAGCATTTCAGCGAAATGGAGCTGAGTGCCACAGCTTTATTGCTATTCAGATCAGTTTCAGATCAATTGAGTTCTGTATCACTCCATACTATGTCATCCATACTGTGATTTTGTCTACATGGCTCATCCAAAGTCACAGTGAGTCAACACTGGGATCTGAATTGGCATTATTTTGGCGATCAGGCCTATTCGTGAGCAGCTCGGCCAAACCACTCAAGGTATTCAGACAACAGGTGGCTTGACTACTGTTTGCCTCAGTATGGAATTTTAACTCTTGTAAAAGTTACACCATCTTTAGACCACCCACTTACTGTCCACTGACCTGTCTTGTCTGATTTATTAAAAAAAAACAAACATTAGGGAGAAAGACAGAAAAGTAGAGAAAAAAGGCTGATGTTGCATGAAATTTGAACTTTGAGGAAAAATTGTCAGTTATGTGGATCACAAACACCTTGAGCAGTAGATGAAGTGCTATGCATTTTCAGTACCTCTAGTGTCAGATGGCAAAGTCATTAGTCAAATGACTGAAAATCAAATCAACAACATAGACAACATGGGTGATAACTGATTAGGCTGATGTAACATTGAGGGGACAAGACACTGATTGCGGACTTAATTTAAATGACCGTGACAAGGAATATGAAGTGAAGGGTTTTGGGAAAAGGTGACAAGTTCAGTGTGTGACACTGATTGTACTGATGGGCCTTTCTGCTCATTTATTGTCCTCACACAAGTGACAGTTGCTCCTCATTTTGCCTGGTTGACAATCCAGTTAAAATGTTACTGACCAGTGCTTGGACATGATAAACAGGAATGGAGTAAAACAGAGAGGTTTAATTAGTGGAATAGAAAACACACATCCACTGAGATGACGTGGTCCACGGTTTTTTTTTTTTAGATACCCTCGACTAAAACTGTGAAGAAAACACAGAAGAAAAATTGAAGAATTTAAAAAACAAAGAAAAGACAGGCAGCCATGAGGCTGACTCACTCATCACTAATTCTCCAACTTCCCGTGTAGTTAGAAGGCTGAAATTTGGCAGGCTCATTCCTTACAGCTTACTTACAAAAGTTAAGCAGGTTTCATTTCGAAATTCTATGCGTAATGGTCATAACTGAATCCTACTTATGTGCTACGTGCATATATACGTCCATAGCCTGCAGCTTGGTCGCTGTCTGAGGCGGCGTTGCGTTTTCCATCACCACGCCTCCCACGTAATTGACTGCCTACCCGCCCATA
>NW_024379256.1:0-10397 GCF_016835505.1 Polypterus senegalus
AAAAATTTTGGGGGTTTAATTTAAAACTTTTAAAATTAAAAGTTTCAAAGGGGAAACAAACTAAAAATTTTTTGTTTTTAATGAATAAAAGCGAAAAAAAAATTTATTGAATTTCCCTTTTTATGAAAAATCCCCTTTTTTTTGAAAAGGAAACCTTTAAAAAAGGTTTGTTTCCCCTTTAAAAACAAAATTTTCCTTTAAAGGCCCAAAAATTTTATCGAAATGGCAATTTAAAAAAAAGGGAAGGGGAAAAAAAAAAAATTTAAAAAAAGTTTTTATGAAAAATTTCAAATAAAAATTTCCCCCAAAAGATTTTAAAAAATTTTTTAAAGTTTTAAATTTTTTTTCCCAAAAAAAAAAAAAATTTTAAAATTTTTTCCCCCCTTTAAAAAATTTTTTTACCAAAGTAAGGGGAAAAGGGGATATTAAAGGGGAAAAAAATTTTAAAAATTTCAAATGGGGTTTTATTTATATTTAAAAAACTTTTTTAATTTTTGGGGAATTTAAGGAATTTTAAAAAAAAACAAAAACTTTAAAAAAATGAAAAAATTTTAAATTTTTTTTTTTCCCCCGCCAACTTTTATTTTCAAATTTTTAAAATTTTTAAAAAAAAAAAGGGGAAAATTTTATTAAAAAAAAAATTAAAAAAAAAGTAAAAAAAAAAAAAAACCCCCAAATTTTAAAATTTTAAAAAGTTTCAAAGGGGAAAAAATTTTAAAAAAATTTTTTAAAACAGTGGTTTTCTTAAAAAAGGGAACAATTTTTAAAAAATTTTTGTCCCCCCCAAAAAAATGAAAACAAACCCCCTTTTTGGGGGGTTTAAAACCCCGCTTTTCCCTACCTAAAAAAGGGAAAATTATTTTAAAAAGCTTTAAAAACCAGTTTGTTTTAAAAAACGAAAACAATTTTGGCCAAAAACTAAAAAAAAAATAATTAAAAAAAAAAAATTTCCCTTTTTTAATTTCCCTTTTAAACCCTTGGGTTTTTTTAAAAATTTTTTTTTAAAATTTTCCCAATTTTTTCTGAAAATTGGCCACAAAATCAAACCAAAAAAATCGGTAAAGTTTACAAAATTTTATTTTGTTTTTAAACAAACTTTTTAAAAAAAATTGGGGTTTTTTTTGAAACCCGCAAAAAGAAAATTTATTTAAATTTAGAAAAAAGCAATTTAATCCCCCTAATTTAAATTAAAAACCAAACCTTTCCTTTTTTGTTTTTTAAAATTTTTTAAGTTTTTCATTAAAATTTTAAAAAACATTTTTTTAAAAAAAAAAATCAAATAAAAAAGGGGAAAAAAAATATTTAAAGGGAAGGGGGGAAAAAAGAATTTCATTTTTATTTTATTAAAAAATTTTCCAAAAAAGATTAAAAAAATTTTTTTATGAAAAATATGGGGAAAACCCTAAACCCAAAAAAACAAATTTTTTCCCCCCCGGTCCCCCCCAATTCTCAAACTTTAAAGGGCCTAATGGGTTTGCAATTTTAAAATTTAAAAACCCTCATATTACAGCCATGTTCTCTGTTTCTGCATCGGTTCTGCAATCGTTTCAAGTCATTCTTCATATACCTATTTAAAAGAGCATTTTTAAAAAATTAAAAATCAAAGGTAAAAGTGTGCTGAATTAATACAAAACTATGTTGAAGGCAATGGTGAAGAAAAGTTTACGCAGAAGGAAAGCAATGTCCTCAGGCAGTTTTTAGCTTTGCATATATACACAGTGTAATACTGGGCTGAAAAATGAGTATTACATTGAAAATTCAACTTGCTGTGATGAAAAGACTATGTCTTGTTGTTTTAGCTACCTGAATAAAGGCCGCAACACTGAAACATCAAGTGATTGTCTGTCCTCAGGACAGTTATGGAGATGCACCAACCAGCCGTGGATGCAGGTACTGCAGAAGGCATGTTCACAAGGTGCCTGAAGTGGGTTTACCAGCACATCTTGACAAATGTAGCACAGAAGTCCCTCATTCACATAGCCAACAAAGCTCTGTATCATAGCCATGTTGCTTGCCTAATGAGAAAAGCAGCATGCAAAGCAGAAAATAAATACAATTAATTACTAAAAAGACTTCTAAATAGCTGCAAAAACATATTTCAACTGTAGCTTTTACCAACCTTTCACACCTGAAATCCTTATGACTTTGTGATTTTTACTAATATATTTTGTCATACCAGATTTTGCATTTTGACATTTTTGAGCTCACAGTGCAATGGACCACCAATAATCAATACATACATAAAAACATGCTGAAAGAATATACAGTATCTGACAATGTTCACTGTGATTTTAATATTTTGTATAGTTTACACAGGATTACAATTCATCTTAAAATATTTAAATTGGGGTACATTTCGAAGTTGTATACTGTACAAGCAGTAACTGAAAATGTCCTATTGATACGCACGGGCATTGATGCATGGAATCCAGCAATCTTCACACTCCGCTCATGCAGATCTATAGATTCAAGTGAACAAACCATATTACAGCCATGTTCTCTGTTTCTGCATCGGTTCTGCAATCGTTTCAAGTCATTCTTCATATACCTATTTAAAAGAGCATTTTTAAAAAATTAAAAATCAAAGGTAAAAGTGTGCTGAATTAATACAAAACTATGTTGAAGGCAATGGTGAAGAAAAGTTTACGCAGAAGGAAAGCAATGTCCTCAGGCAGTTTTTAGCTTTGCATATATACACAGTGTAATACTGGGCTGAAAAATGAGTATTACATTGAAAATTCAACTTGCTGTGATGAAAAGACTATGTCTTGTTGTTTTAGCTACCTGAATAAAGGCCGCAACACTGAAACATCAAGTGATTGTCTGTCCTCAGGACAGTTATGGAGATGCACCAACCAGCCGTGGATGCAGGTACTGCAGAAGGCATGTTCACAAGGTGCCTGAAGTGGGTTTACCAGCACATCTTGACAAATGTAGCACAGAAGTCCCTCATTCACATAGCCAACAAAGCGCTCTGTATCATAGCCATGTTGCTTGCCTAATGAGAAAAGCAGCATGCAAAGCAGAAAATAAATACAATTAATTACTAAAAAGACTTCTAAATAGCTGCAAAAACATATTTCAACTGTAGCTTTTACCAACCTTTCACACCTGAAATCCTTATGACTTTGTGATTTTTACTAATATATTTTGTCATACCAGATTTTGCATTTTGACATTTTGAGCTCACAGTGCAATGGACCACCAATAATCAATACATACATAAAAACATGCTGAAAGAATATACAGTATCTGACAATGTTCACTGTGATTTTAATATTTTGTATAGTTTACACAGGATTACAATTCATCTTAAAATATTTAAATTGGGGTACATTTCGAAGTTGTATACTGTACAAGCAGTAACTGAAAATGTCCTATTGATACGTACGGGCATTGATGCAGGGAATCCAGCAATCTTCACACTCCTGCTCATGCAGATCTATAGATTCAAGTGAACAAACCATATTACAGCCATGTTCTCTGTTTCTGCATCGGTTCTGCAATCGTTTCAAGTCATTCTTCATATACCTATTTAAAAGAGCATTTTTAAAAAATTAAAAATCAAAGGTAAAAGTGTGCTGAATTAATACAAAACTATGTTGAAGGCAATGGTGAAGAAAAGTTTACAGAAGGAAAGCAATGTCCTCAGGCAGTTTTTAGCTTTGCATATATACACAGTGTAATACTGGGCTGAAAAATGAGTATTACATTGAAAATTCAACTTGCTGTGATGAAAAGACTATGTCTTGTTGTTTTAGCTACCTGAATAAAGGCCGCAACACTGAAACATCAAGTGATTGTCTGTCCTCAGGACAGTTATGGAGATGCACCAACCAGCCGTGGATGCAGGTACTGCAGAAGGCATGTTCACAAGGTGCCTGAAGTGGGTTTACCAGCACATCTTGACAAATGTAGCACAGAAGTCCCTCATTCACATAGCCAACAAAGCGCTCTGTATCATAGCCATGTTGCTTGCCTAATGAGAAAAGCAGCATGCAAAGCAGAAAATAAATACAATTAATTACTAAAAAGACTTCTAAATAGCTGCAAAAACATATTTCAACTGTAGCTTTTACCAACCTTTCACACCTGAAATCCTTATGACTTTGTGATTTTTACTAATATATTTTGTCATACCAGATTTTGCATTTTGACATTTTTGAGCTCACAGTGCAATGGACCACCAATAATCAATACATACATAAAAACATGCTGAAAGAATATACAGTATCTGACAATGTTCACTGTGATTTTAATATTTTGTATAGTTTACACAGGATTACAATTCATCTTAAAATATTTAAATTGGGGTACATTTGAAGTTGTATACTGTACAAGCAGTAACTGAAAATGTCCTATTGATACGCACGGGCATTGATGCATGGAATCCAGCAATCTTCACAGTCCCGCTCATGCAGATCTATAGATTCAAGTGAACAAACCATATTACAGCCATGTTCTCTGTTTCTGCATCGGTTCTGCAATCGTTTCAAGTCATTCTTCATATACCTATTTAAAAGAGCATTTTTAAAAAATTAAAAATCAAAGGTAAAAGTGTGCTGAATTAATACAAAACTATGTTGAAGGCAATGGTGAAGAAAAGTTTACAGAAGGAAAGCAATGTCCTCAGGCAGTTTTTAGCTTTGCATATATACACAGTGTAATACTGGGCTGAAAAATGAGTATTACATTGAAAATTCAACTTGCTGTGATGAAAAGACTATGTCTTGTTGTTTTAGCTACCTGAATAAAGGCCGCAACACTGAAACATCAAGTGATTGTCTGTCCTCAGGACAGTTATGGAGATGCACCAACCAGCCGTGGATGCAGGTACTGCAGAAGGCATGTTCACAAGGTGCCTGAAGTGGGTTTACCAGCACATCTTGACAAATGTAGCACAGAAGTCCCTCATTCACATAGCCAACAAAGCGCTCTGTATCATAGCCATGTTGCTTGCCTAATGAGAAAAGCAGCATGCAAAGCAGAAAATAAATACAATTAATTACTAAAAAGACTTCTAAATAGCTGCAAAAACATATTTCAACTGTAGCTTTTACCAACCTTTCACACCTGAAATCCTTATGACTTTGTGATTTTTACTAATATATTTTGTCATACCAGATTTTGCATTTTGACATTTTGAGCTCACAGTGCAATGGACCACCAATAATCAATACATACATAAAAACATGCTGAAAGAATATACAGTATCTGACAATGTTCACTGTGATTTTAATATTTTGTATAGTTTACACAGGATTACAATTCATCTTAAAATATTTAAATTGGGGTACATTTCGAAGTTGTATACTGTACAAGCAGTAACTGAAAATGTCCTATTGATACGTACGGGCATTGATGCATGGAATCCAGCAATCTTCACACTCCCGCTCATGCAGATCTATAGATTCAAGTGAACAAACCATATTACAGCCATGTTCTCTGTTTCTGCATCGGTTCTGCAATCGTTTCAAGTCATTCTTCATATACCTATTTAAAAGAGCATTTTTAAAAAATTAAAAATCAAAGGTAAAAGTGTGCTGAATTAATACAAAACTATGTTGAAGGCAATGGTGAAGAAAAGTTTACAGAAGGAAAGCAATGTCCTCAGGCAGTTTTTAGCTTTGCATATATACACAGTGTAATACTGGGCTGAAAAATGAGTATTACATTGAAAATTCAACTTGCTGTGATGAAAAGACTATGTCTTGTTGTTTTAGCTACCTGAATAAAGGCCGCAACACTGAAACATCAAGTGATTGTCTGTCCTCAGGACAGTTATGGAGATGCACCAACCAGCCGTGGATGCAGGTACTGCAGAAGGCATGTTCACAAGGTGCCTGAAGTGGGTTTACCAGCACATCTTGACAAATGTAGCACAGAAGTCCCTCATTCACATAGCCAACAAAGCGCTCTGTATCATAGCCATGTTGCTTGCCTAATGAGAAAAGCAGCATGCAAAGCAGAAAATAAATACAATTAATTACTAAAAAGACTTCTAAATAGCTGCAAAAACATATTTCAACTGTAGCTTTTACCAACCTTTCACACCTGAAATCCTTATGACTTTGTGATTTTTACTAATATATTTTGTCATACCAGATTTTGCATTTTGACATTTTGAGCTCACAGTGCAATGGACCACCAATAATCAATACATACATAAAAACATGCTGAAAGAATATACAGTATCTGACAATGTTCACTGTGATTTTAATATTTTGTATAGTTTACACAGGATTACAATTCATCTTAAAATATTTAAATTGGGGTACATTTCGAAGTTGTATACTGTACAAGCAGTAACTGAAAATGTCCTATTGATACGCACGGGCATTGATGCATGGAATCCAGCAATCTTCACAGTCCCGCTCATGCAGATCTATAGATTCAAGTGAACAAACCATATTACAGCCATGTTCTCTGTTTCTGCATCGGTTCTGCAATCGTTTCAAGTCATTCTTCATATACCTATTTAAAAGAGCATTTTTAAAAAATTAAAAATCAAAGGTAAAAGTGTGCTGAATTAATACAAAACTATGTTGAAGGCAATGGTGAAGAAAAGTTTACGCAGAAGGAAAGCAATGTCCTCAGGCAGTTTTTAGCTTTGCATATATACACAGTGTAATACTGGGCTGAAAAATGAGTATTACATTGAAAATTCAACTTGCTGTGATGAAAAGACTATGTCTTGTTGTTTTAGCTACCTGAATAAAGGCCGCAACACTGAAACATCAAGTGATTGTCTGTCCTCAGGACAGTTATGGAGATGCACCAACCAGCCGTGGATGCAGGTACTGCAGAAGGCATGTTCACAAGGTGCCTGAAGTGGGTTTACCAGCACATCTTGACAAATGTAGCACAGAAGTCCCTCATTCACATAGCCAACAAAGCGCTCTGTATCATAGCCATGTTGCTTGCCTAATGAGAAAAGCAGCATGCAAAGCAGAAAATAAATACAATTAATTACTAAAAAGACTTCTAAATAGCTGCAAAAACATATTTCAACTGTAGCTTTTACCAACCTTTCACACCTGAAATCCTTATGACTTTGTGATTTTTACTAATATATTTTGTCATACCAGATTTTGCATTTTGACATTTTGAGCTCACAGTGCAATGGACCACCAATAATCAATACATACATAAAAACATGCTGAAAGAATATACAGTATCTGACAATGTTCACTGTGATTTTAATATTTTGTATAGTTTACACAGGATTACAATTCATCTTAAAATATTTAAATTGGGGTACATTTCGAAGTTGTATACTGTACAAGCAGTAACTGAAAATGTCCTATTGATACGCACGGGCATTGATGCATGGAATCCAGCAATCTTCACACTCCCGCTCATGCAGATCTATAGATTCAAGTGAACAAACCATATTACAGCCATGTTCTCTGTTTCTGCATCGGTTCTGCAATCGTTTCAAGTCATTCTTCATATACCTATTTAAAAGAGCATTTTTAAAAAATTAAAAATCAAAGGTAAAAGTGTGCTGAATTAATACAAAACTATGTTGAAGGCAATGGTGAAGAAAAGTTTACGCAGAAGGAAAGCAATGTCCTCAGGCAGTTTTTAGCTTTGCATATATACACAGTGTAATACTGGGCTGAAAAATGAGTATTACATTGAAAATTCAACTTGCTGTGATGAAAAGACTATGTCTTGTTGTTTTAGCTACCTGAATAAAGGCCGCAACACTGAAACATCAAGTGATTGTCTGTCCTCAGGACAGTTATGGAGATGCACCAACCAGCCGTGGATGCAGGTACTGCAGAAGGCATGTTCACAAGGTGCCTGAAGTGGGTTTACCAGCACATCTTGACAAATGTAGCACAGAAGTCCCTCATTCACATAGCCAACAAAGCGCTCTGTATCATAGCCATGTTGCTTGCCTAATGAGAAAAGCAGCATGCAAAGCAGAAAATAAATACAATTAATTACTAAAAAGACTTCTAAATAGCTGCAAAAACATATTTCAACTGTAGCTTTTACCAACCTTTCACACCTGAAATCCTTATGACTTTGTGATTTTTACTAATATATTTTGTCATACCAGATTTTGCATTTTGACATTTTTGAGCTCACAGTGCAATGGACCACCAATAATCAATACATACTTAAAAACATGCTGAAAGAATATACAGTATCTGATACATTTGGAACGTGATTTTAACATATTGTATAGTCAAAACAGGATTACAATTCATCTTAAAATTGTTTAGTTTAAGTTTTCGAAAACGTATACTGTCCTTAGCAGTAACTGCAAAATGTTCAGAGTGATTCACGGGCATTGATGCATGGAATCCCAATCTTCCCGCTCATGCAGATCTATAGATTCAAGTGAACATACCATATTACAGCCATGTTCTCTGTTTCTGCATCGGTTCTGCAATCGTTTCAATACATTCTTCATATACCTTGTTAAATGAGCATTTTTAAAAAATTAAAAATCAAAGGTAAAAGTGTGCTGAATTAATACAAAACTATGTTGAAGGCAATGGTGAAGAAAAGTTTACGCAGAAGGAAAGCAATGTCCTCAGGCAGTTTTTAGCTTTGCATATATACACAGTGTAATACTGGGCTGAAAAATGAGTATTACATTGAAAATTCAACTTGCTGTGATGAAAAGACTATGTCTTGTTGTTTTAGCTACCTGAATAAAGGCCGCAACACTGAAACATCAAGTGATTGTCTGTCCTCAGGACAGTTATGGAGATGCACCAACCAGCCGTGGATGCAGGTACTGCAGAAGGCATGTTCACAAGGTGCCTGAAGTGGGTTTACCAGCACATCTTGACAAATGTAGCACAGAAGTCCCTCATTCACATAGCCAACAAAGCGCTCTGTATCATAGCCATGTTGCTTGCCTAATGAGAAAAGCAGCATGCAAAGCAGAAAATAAATACAATTAATTACTAAAAAGACTTCTAAATAGCTGCAAAAACATATTTCAACTGTAGCTTTTACCAACCTTTCACACCTGAAATCCTTATGACTTTGTGATTTTTACTAATATATTTTGACATACCACATTTTGCAGTTTAACATTTTTGGGCTCACAGTGCAATGGACTGGATTTTAACAATTCATCTTAAAATATTAAAATTGGGATACATTTGGAACGAAAACATATTCATCAAAACACCCCTTTTCTTTTGTTTAGTTTAAGTTTTAAAACGATTTTTTTTCCTTACATAATGCAAAATGTTCAGAGTTTACTTTTTTGTTGTCCCATTTCTTTCAAGTGTCATAGAAAACAACAAGAAACTGGAATCAAATACATCTAAATTTTGTTAAATGAAGTTTACATTTAATTATGTAATTATTACACACAAAAATATATGGTAGCTAATTATTTTTGATTGATTCTTAGGAGTTATGATTGTTTTCCATCTTACTTTCTTTAAAGAATTTTTAAGAAACTGCAAATGAATTATTTGAAACTAAACTCCAAAAAGTAAAATAACCTATGTTTTCATAAAACATATACTGTTTGTGGATGTGTACTTGAAAGCACATTAGTAAGATACCTTATTAAAAATGTATTTTACAAAATATTATTTACATAAACATATCAATTCTAAATAACAACTCAATAAAAACCTTCCATCCTAATCAATTACAAGATACAGTGCATCCGGAAAGTATTCACAGCGCATCACATTTTCCACTTTTCGTTATGTTACAGCCTAATTCCAAAATGGATTAAATTCATTTTTTTCCCCAGAATTCTACACCCCATAATGACAACGTGAAAAAGTTTGAGATTTTTGCAAATTTATTAAAAATAAAAAAAATGGAGACAGCACATGTACATAAGTATTCACAGCCTTTGCCATGAAGCTCCAAATTGAGCTCAGGTGCATCCTGTTTCCCCTGATCATCCTTGAGATTTTTCTGCAGCTTAATTGGAGTCCACCTGTGATAAATTCAGCTGATTGGACATGATTTGGAAAGGCACACACCTGTCTATAGAAGGTCCCACAGTTGACACTTCATGTCAGAGCACAAACCAAGCATGAAGTCAAAGGAATTGTCTGTAGACCTCCGAGACAGGATTGTCTCGAGGCACATATCTGGGGAAGGTTACAGAAAAAGTTCTGCTGCCTTGAAGGTCCCAATGAGCACAGTGGCTTCCATCATCCATAAGTGGAAGAAGTTCGAAACCACCAGGACTCTTCCTAGAGCTGGCCGGCCATCTAAACTGAGCGATCAGAGGAGAATGGCCTTAGTCAGGGAGGTGACCAAGAACCCGATGGTCACTCTGTCAGAGCTCCAGAGGTCCTCTGTGGAGATAGGAGAACCTTCCAGAAGGACAACCATCTCTGCAGCAATCCACCAATCAGGCCTGTATGGTAGAGTGGCCAGATGGAAGCCACTCC